>NW_023365822.1:12575-14255 GCF_000003815.2 Branchiostoma floridae
GCAGCATCCATCATTCCGTCCTTGGCGGATTTTGCTGCTCAGACTGATAAGCATTTTGCCCATTCTGTTACTTTTGGCGGACAGAAATTGGTGCATGAAAATATAGATAGAACTTGACATTTTGGAAAGATATCCACATAATCAGCATGTAAGTTTGCAGCAAAGCCGAATTTGATTATTTCTAGCACATACTGACAACCGGTGAGGATCCCCGTCAGAAAAAAACAAAGGCACTGTGGCCTCAGTATTTTTACTATAGGCCAAGTATTTTCAACATGCAAGATTGTAAGTTCAGAATATTTTTACGTTCAAATCTCAAAAATCACTTGCAAATTGCAAGTTAAGTATGTGTATTTCGAACCCTGCTAGTCACCTCCAGCAATGCTGTACTATGCACTTCTTTTCTCATCAACTGTTGAGTCTGTTGTCACCCCCTCAGGTACAGTGTTGTCATCCTAGATGAGGCCCATGAGAGGACCATCCAGACAGATATCCTGTTTGGTGTTGTTAAAGCAGCACAGAAGAGAAGGAAAGAGTCCAACAACCATCGACCCCTGAAGGTCATTGTCATGTCTGCCACAATGGACGTGGACCACTTCTCTCAGTACTTCAACAGGTGGGGAAATGTTTTGTGTTTCATCACAACTATTCAAATTTATAATTAGTAGCTGCATCTGTATGCATTTTGTACTAGTGGCCTGTATGAGTCCCCTTTGGCATAACACATCAGCATTACAGCCATGCACGGGGTGCAACAGCAAATGGTTATACATGTATCACAATGAATGACCAAATCATAACAAATTTTTAAACAGATCAATCCTGGTACTTGAAAGAATGACCATTTCTTGTTCTTTTCTGACAAAATTGTAGAAACTGCTCCCTTATTCTGTTCTAACAGTTACATTTTGTATATCAGCTGCAAATGTGCCTGTGTTCTGTAACCTTTTCCCTCAGGGCTCCAGTGTTGTACCTGGAGGGTAGGCAACATCCAGTCAAGGTCATGTACACCAGGGAGCCACAGGAGGACTACATCTACGCTGCACTGGTGACGGGTAAGTCACCTGACAGGAGCTGGACACCTGTTGTCACTGTAGTCAATCATTTTGATCTTCTTATCTTTATAATGCATAATGTATTGTAGTTTTGAATCAATAGCACTTAGGCCGGTAGGCAGGCAGGTTTTGAATCGTTTTGATGTGATAGCTTGATATCACAACCACACTGAGCCTATTGTATATGTGGTTGGAATTTCCCTAACTAACGTTATACATTTACAACAACAAGTTAGGCAAATCACCACCCTTGCCACTAGCCAGTTCTCCTCTCTAACTTACATGTATCCTGGACGTTAACTAGGAAAACAAACTGAAACTGAAACTCAAATCAACTTATACATTCGTCATTAATTTTCATCAAGAGTAAAGGTTTTGAAGACTTACTTGTGAATTACATCTCTCATTCATGATAAAGTTTCCAAAATGTATGTCAAGGTACATTTGCACATAAAAGTTATAAATTCCACTGACTTGCCCGGTTTAAAAAGTCAATAGTTCTGTAATTTCACTTGGTACTATCCTTTCATAATGTAAAAGGCAAAAATTTAGGCCATACAGACATTGATTGAGCTATCTCAATCAGACAGTGGACATTTTGAGTATTTAGTGAAATGCTTCTAGT
>NW_023365822.1:14483-31402 GCF_000003815.2 Branchiostoma floridae
TGTTGGTTACTTGTTAGTAATCCTCCTCCTGGACCACAAGGTTAGGGGTTCAAACCCCAGTCTAGCCAGTGTTCTGAACCCAATTTGCACTGGTAAAAGCTGCAATCCCTCAAGGTAGATGTTTAGCCTGGATGGTAAGTCAGCAGGTTAAAGAACGAGATGTGCTCCATATGCAGAATGTGGTACCGTTGTTTTTCTGATAATGTGAAGCAGATACAAATGGGAGAAGGAAATTGCTGAATCAAACTGTTTTGATTGAAATCAAATGCTGAAATTGACATTATTGTTGAATCAAATGTTCAAGCAAGCAAACAAACAAACAGAAATTGCTGCTCTCATTTCTGTTCTCGCTATATTTCTGTACATTTCTTTTGCGACATTTCATCATAAACATAGACAACACATATATTGTATTGCCCCAGTTTGTATTGTTAAGAAAATACAGGTTATGAATGCTGAAAGGGCCTGTTGTATTGGCATCATGATGTAGCGTCAGGTTGAAGGTTAAAGAGCAGGAGACTCAAAGAGGGTCTGCTTGGGGGGTCCCAACAACGATATATGCTGAATTCAGAAGAACCCCCTACATTACGCAAATTACGTAGACAAGATGGTTTTCCCTACGAGTTACGGGAAATAAAAATAGGCTGCCTACGCTTTAAGGAAAAGAGCATGCAGACCCTCCTCTAACACCATGGTTTTATCCTGCACTAGTGTTCCAGCTTCACCAGGAGGCGCCCCCGCAGGAGGACGTGCTGGTGTTCCTGACCGGACAGGAGGAGATCGAGACTCTGGCGCGGACCATGAGGGACATCGCACACCACTGTCCATCAGACGCACCCGGCATGGTGGTGCGCCCCCTGTATGCTGCACTCCCACCTGCAGCACAGCTCAAGGCCTTTGAAGCAGCACCTACTGGGACCAGGAAGGTACTGTATCTACCATAAAAACTGTAATGGAACTGAATCTTATCAGTTATACACTCATAAGGCTCTCCCTGCAAACAGATCAGCTTTTTGTACATTGTATTTGTGGTCTTATTCTCATGAATGGCATCAACTTGCCTGAAACACGAGTTATTACAAAAAGCAGTTACTCAAGCAACTGGATATGATTTTGGAAATGGTCAGACGTTTCACATAGTATCCACTATCTTTCAACATTGACAAAAGATAGTGGATATTATCTGAAACGTATCTTGTTACCTGGATGTCAAACTTTCATTGACGTAACATGAGCTTTTTGTTAAGAAACAGCTGATTTGATTGGCTTCATTTTTGCCATTCCTTCATCATGGAAATGTCATTGGCTTTCCACCCTGTCTTTCCAGGTTATTCTTGCCACCAATATAGCAGAAACATCTGTGACAATCAAAGGCATTAAACACGTGGTGGACACAGCCATGGTGAAGCAGCGGCTGTTCCGTCCCACCAGCGGGTTGGACAGTCTGGTGGTGAAGAAGGTCTCCAAGGCTCAGGCCTGGCAACGCACAGGAAGGGCAGGTAGGGTCATAGGTCACAGGAATCGCATGTAGGGTCATAGGTCACAGGAAGGGCATGTAGGGTCATAGGTTGCATTGGATAGACACCACAACAGATTGGATTTGTAGGTTACATGTTGAAGATGTTACAAGCAGGGTAGATAGGGGATAGAGGTGTCCTGCTATAGGCATCTCCACTGTTGCCTGGCAGATAGGTGGTACTTTTGTAAACATCATCATTATATCCGAGGTTTTCAAAGCTGCGGACTACAGGTCATGGATGTACAACTGGCAAGACAAGAGCTTTATTGCAAACCTTAACAATTTTCATGTACCTGATTCCTAAGTAGAAGTAGTCCACTTTGTTCTGCTGCTGCAGTGGTCTGGACATCCTGCAGCTACTATCAGTCTTTCTTCAGCTCTCTACACTTTGTCCTGTTTATCGCAAGCTTCCTTAGCTCCTGTAGTTTTCTTTCTGACCGCAATGGTCCTAGTCCTCTATCCTTAGGTCTGCCCTCAGTTTTGCTGTAAACTGTTCTGTCCCGATTCCTAAATGACAGAAGATTGAATGAAGGATTCAGATTCAGTTTTTCCTCCACTCCTTCTCCCAGGCCGAGAGAGTTCTGGAACGTGCTACCGGCTGCTGACAGAGGAAGAGTTTGAGCAACTGTCCCCGACCACCATCCCTGAGATCCAGAGGGTGAACCTGGCCAGCGTGGTGCTGCAGCTGCTGGCTCTCAGGATACACGACATCATGGAGTTTGACTTCATGGACAAACCAACCAGAGAGGTAGGACTGCAGAATACTGTTATTGAGCACTGCATGCATGGGTAGATCAACAAGAGGTAGGGGTTGAAGACTATGGTGGTAGCATGTTGTCTGTATGATGGGTATGAGGGGCTTTTTTTCCCCTCAGTTATCACTATAAAAAGACCCAAAGGCCACTCTTCTCCCTATGTCAGAAACATCTTGATTGACACAAGCTTGATCCATTGAGAGTAAAGACCAACTGCCCCTAAAGGAAAAGCAAATCCACAAATCAATCCTAAGATTCAAATGATGTGGCAAGGTCTCATCCTTGCATCATTCTGGCATACAAATTTTGAGCGCTGTGTTGTTAGGGGTTGATAACATATAACATTACTTGCTACTACAAGCAACATGACTTGGAGCAAACTTGTCTTTTCTCCCAGTCCCTCCTGACAGCATTGCAGCATTCTGGCATAAAGTTTTGAGCGCTGTGTTGTTAGGGGCTGATAACATATAATGTTACTTGCTACTACAAGCAACATGACTTGGAGCAAATTTGTCTTTTCTCCCAGTCCCTCCTGACAGCGTTGCAGCAGCTCCACCTACTGGGTGCTGTGGAGAAGCAGCAGCGGATCCAGCTGACCCCCCTGGGGAGGATGATGGCAGCGTTTCCTCTGGACCCCAGGTTTGCCAAGGTCATCCTGGCTGCCAAGGTCAGTGTCTCCTTCCGTCATCAGCCTTAGATTTAGTTCAAGATAAATTCATCAGTGGTTGTTGAGCACTGATTTCTAGTAAATAGTTACACTTGTACAAGCTATTATGTTTTTATATTTGCTGCGTAGCTATAAAATGACTATCTATATACACTGTGCTTTTTTGCTTCATAGCTCTCTGTATTTTTCCATTTCCCAGGACCATCATTGTACAGAAGAGATCCTGACCATTGTGGCCATGTTGTCTGTGGACTCTGTTCTCTTCACACCTGCCAGTAAGCGGGAGTTGGCTGCAGCCGTCAGGAGGAAGTTCATGTCTGAGGAAGGAGACCACATCATGCTGCTCAACATATACAGAGCCTTCAAGGTCAGATCTGGAAAAACTTTCCAATATTTTTCTATATTTTGATATTCTAATTACTAAAATCTTAGATATTTAAAAAATTTCCATAACTATTTGCCCACATGATGAGGCTCTCAATTTGTGCAGAGTTCAGCATGAACATTTTATTGCAAGTCCATCAGGTGTCAAATGTAGCAGAGACTAACAGATGTGAGATTCTGTGTTTATGTAGCTTTTTGTTACCTTGAAACTCTGCACACCACATGAAGCAGATAATACCCAACACTTCAGAAGACTTAGTGCACCTTACAAGTGAAGAAGTGTTGTGCTTGCACAACTATGTGGCCAAAGAGCTATAGAAATGTAATTGGCACTGTCCTATACCCCCAATATTTGTGGGAAGGATTTTAGCTCAATGGAAATACTGATTATGCATCTCTCATCCTTTCATAGGCTGTGAAGGGGAACCGTCAGTGGTGTCAAGAAAACTTTGTCAACTCCAGGAACGTCAGTAACGCCATGGACATCCGCGGGCAGCTGCGGGACCTGTGTCAGAGACTGCAGATCCCGTTAGAGTCAGCGGGACAGGACACGGCAGTCATCAGGACATGTCTGGCGAAGGGGCTGTTCATGAACGCTGCCGAGCTGCAGCGCGGAGGGGAGTACATCACCGTGGAGACCCGCCAGCCCGTGGCCATCCACCCCTCCTCCTGCCTGTTCCAGTGTAAACCTGCATATGTCATCTTCAGTGAGCTGGTTCAGACCACCAAGTGCTACATGAGAGACTTGAGTGTTGTGGACCAGAGATGGCTGCAAGAGGCAGCTCCAAACTACTTCAAACAGGACAGGACTTGATTCTGATGATTCAGAAGTCAATATGGTGGGAGAAGTATTTCTTCATTTTTGATATCAACTAATGAACACCTTTCAAGAGCCAAGTTTGTGGACGGTAGGAAACAAGTAGGAGTCTACTGCAAAACACTACATGTACCTCATGAGCTAGTTGGGCTTCTTGGACAAGGACATCTTTGCATTCACTGAAGGTGATGCATTATTCTACCATATAACATAGTGTAATGGTTAGTTGACATTTTTGTTTGCATTTTCAATTACTAGTATAGTTAGTGTAAAGGGTTTCTGGTGAGAGTGTTACTGGTTGGTTTATTTTTGTCAGGTAATACTCAGAAGTGTACATAACAGATATTTTTCCAGTTCTTCAAAGACGAAACCTTGCTTACTAGTATTAGTTTATTTAGATAGCTTTTATCTATTTCTAGTATTTTATCTAAGTATTCTGTTTAGTTCAGCCACTGAAGGGCCTGTTAGAATTTGAATAGGATTTCCCAGAGTGTGAAATTGGATGTAAGATTAGGGCACCTTAAATTCAAGGCTACTTAAGTCAAAAGGTTTAGGGTGTGTCAAGATTTTAAAGAGGTCCTATACTTGTTGCAGTATGTATGGTATGTCAGGGCTTGAATTGTTGACATACTTTTTTTCTGCATACCTGCACTGGAGAGGTAACATTGAAAATTACCTGCACCAGACAAATTTTACAAAATGTACCTGCACCACTCTTACTTAAGGAAGTATGGATCATACTAAAATTGCTCAGGAACTATTGCTATTTTTTCTTGTATACTTCATAGGTGGTACCAGTCAATGTAGCTAATAACAATCCATATACACCTACATTGACATTTATGTATAAAACCCAATACATGGACCAGTGCAGGTTAAGTGCAGGTAGACGCCAGCACTACCTGCACAGCTGGTATTTCGAGCCCTGTATGTGTATATGAATCACTCTAAACATTTGTAGTTCAGTTATAATAATACACTACGCTAACAGTAAGTATAGATTGCGACACAATGGACAACAGAATGCATGGCGATGCACCTTTTATTGGGTGGACAATATTGTTAGCCTACATTTCAAGATACACAGAAGTAACTTCCCGAAGGATAATTTTCTTAAGAGTATACATGACAAGTATCCAAACTTTATAAAAATAGACAATTTCTTTGTCTCTTATGGCTGACACTGAAGAGGTTGTGATATACTGAAGTACATCAGCACATTGTAGGTAGTGACAGTATTGGTACTGTTCTTACACCGTGTACAGGTATTGGTTAGGGATCAGAGGGGTGGGGAAGGAACTCTGACGCTGCCTATGTATTGTACATAAGTTGTCCGGACGTGAAGATTCAGAAGTCTAAGTTGGGATGGGGAAGGGGGCGTGCAAAGGGGTAAATGCAGAGTCCAATCCCGAACCAAACTGTACGCCGTGTGAGAGATCTGAGGATGGATGCGATAAACAGGCAAGAGGGCTGTGATGGACAGCAACCAATCAACTTTCAGACCAACGGTGTTCGGTTGTGCTTCCTAGGAGTTTGAAAAGAGCAGCGACGCAGACATTTCATGTTACTGGTGTTTATACTGCCCTCTCCACTGGCCAGTGGATTTTTTTATGTTCTCCCTGAAAATGAGAGAATGTTGGCCATCACAGCCGGCTCTTGCGTCTGCTTATTTACAAAGCCAAGCAAAGTTTTTACAACAGAGACTTGGAATTTATCAACAGTGATTGTCCCTGTAGTTAATATGGTGGAACTTTCACTCCTTTGTCATATTAGTTGTTGGAATCATTCTGTTAGAAGTCCGTTACTATGATTTCATCCATTATTTCTGGCAGTTCCACATATTCCTTGCCTTCTACATATGATTATTACTTCCATTTATTGGCAATGTGTTCCTATAAAAAAGAAACTTGTAGAGATTTAGTAAAATACAGCTATATCTAGATACAATGCAGCTGTCTGTTTATTTGTGGGTCAGTCTATTGTCTAAGTAGCACCCTGTAGTAGACAAGCACACCACCCTCCATGTAACACCCTCAAACTGAAGACCAGATGGAAGTGAAAAGATGATAGTGCACACATCTTGTTTCTCCCACAGTTCACTTGGATTGGCTGTGACCTTTGACCTCAGCTGGAAGCAGGACAGATTCACTTTTTCCATGACGGCTGTCATGTTGGTTGCCAAGGTCGTTTTAGAGCCAAGGACAGCCAGTCAGGAAGAAATGAATCTGAGGCACCTGTTCACAAATGTTCCCATTCACCTGCATGCACCATCACATGCACAAGGCTAATACTGCCAAGTTAAACTGGATAGTGTTCCCCAGAATGGAAAACATCTAGCGTAGCAGATGTCGCCATTGGGTCAAAGTGAATGGGCACACGTGTCCAGAGGGTCAAACATAACTCTTTGCAACAAAGGGAAGGGTGGGGTAAGATGTGGATATGAACTGAACTAATACCAACTAGCCATATAGATCATGTTACAAATTCACCTTAGCCAGCTACTAGAATACAAAAACTTAGCAACTAGTATATATATATTTATATATAGACTTGAAGTAGCCAAACATTGCTTACAAAAACTTTTCAGTGCCACATTTTTAATATGTTGTTCCAGTTAGCCAGTTTTACACATCTATTATTTAAACAAAAAGCCTCTCTAGCACCTAAATCTATGGGCATTATGTCCTTACTTACAGTAGGAAAGTACAAAATTTAAAATTTTCAAAATGTTCTCAACTTGGGTAAAAATGCTTACAAAATAATAACTTGAAGAGATAGCACCTGTTTGAAAGATAAAATGTTACCTGGTAATAAAATGCTTACTCAAAATGCCAAAAATAATATTTGCATACTCAAGCCAGTAACATGCAAATTTTCTCCATAATGGCAAAGTACCTGCAGTTTCATAGCACCTTTGGCAATTTATCTTGAAGCCAAGCACTGAAGTACTTCTCTGCTTTTTTGGCAAGTGACAACTTTGAGGAAAACAGCCTAAGACCAGGCCTGTCGAGGGTTTTGCTTGGGTTTACACTTCATAGCCTTGAGCAAGGCCTGTCAAAGGCTACAGGTAGAATGTTTGACATAGCACCAAGGGTTTCTGGCCCTGAACATAGCAGAAGGTTTCATTCTTTATATCAGGAGCTGTTCATATATACCAAGTGATGGCAACTGTAGCAATGAAACCCATTGCTGTGCTTAGGGTCATACTTATGTAATTGCAATATTTGACACCAAAACTGGTGAAACAGTATGGCTCATGAGAATGTTTTTTTGTCCTCAGGGCAGCCAAGAATTCTGGAAGTCCCTGAAAATGTCCTGGATAGTTGTTAAGGCAAAACTAGTTAGTGGCCATCCTGGGCTTTAATGTTCTCCTTACGTCACCCTGTTTCTTTCTCACTAGGGCATGTTATCATAACATATCAAAAAAAGGCTTGTATCCAAAAGGTTCCAGTAATAAAAATTTCTTTTGTTTAGCCTTTTATTAGATCATCAATATTTCTGAAAATTTGCATGTTCCTGGGTTAGGTGGTCCTCCTCCCCCTTAGCTGAAACATATGGGTCCCACTTCGAAGCCGAACCTCTGGTCTGCCTTTCCGATGTCCACAACCTTTAAGTCTGTAATTGGCAGCTCAAACATTTTCGCTGTTGTGATTTCGAAAACTGTCTTGCCGTATTCCCGGTCCTGTAGAGAAAAACAACAGAAGATATCACTACCTGTTATACACACACAAACTATAATTCTCTAAACCATCTGTGTTTAGAAATACAGACAAAGAAACTACACGCACAGAATATTGTATTTTGAATCAAATTGAGTCCAACTTACTTTGCAGCCATCAGAAATTACATTGGGCTTGGTTTTGCTGTCCCACGCGTATTCGATATCATTGTTGCCTTGCAGCATGATGGCCTTGCTGTGGCGGCCAGTCTTCGAGTCGTACCACGCGATGGAGTTGGAACAATAGTAGGTGAAGTTCTGTGTTGCCTTGGCGTGCAGAAGCCTCAAGAAGGTCAACTGTACAACACCCACCCTTGTGTAGGAGATCTGGAAAATATATGAAAAATTTATGATCATATTCAGACCTATATCTGCAGGTCTTAGTGATGAATCAGTTGTTGGGCAATGCCAGCTTAGAAAGAGACAGCTGAATTCTGTTCAACTACTGGTAAGTAAAATGTATGATCTTCCACACATCAGGACACATTCTAGTGCAAGTCATTTCTAAATGATGAAATCTTGTAGTAATCTTCCTTCCTATGAATGCAGAAGCACAGACACACAAATACACACACCGATTTTGATACATACATACATACACACAATGTTACATAAATTACATGTTTTGAAATGTATGACTTGAACATTTGTCTGTTTTCACAATGGTGAAAATCTCTGAAATTCAATTTTCCTCAAACTCAATTCTCATCAAACATAAAACATTACTCACGGGGAACCCTCTTATGTAGTCGCTGAACCAATCCTTTGGATTTTCGTCTTTCCACGTTGCCATTCGATGCTGTGAGCAGGAGAAATAATATCAAGCACACATTAAGTTACATTATAGAATACATTTTCAAAGTATCAGGAGAAATACACAAAAAAATTGAGTGGTACTTTTCCTTAACTTACTTACACTATCCTTTTCCTATCCTATGTGGAAATGGACAACAAAGAAAAGAGGAAGTCCAACCGATTTGCGCATCTCGTCTGGCTCCACACAGGTCTCTCCTCCAGCTGTGAGGTTACAGAACACCTGGATGGCGTCCTTAGAGCAGCCCTGGTTAGGATCAATCCAGTACATACCTGAGGAAAAACATACCAACAAATGCAGGAATGAATTAACTATCCCACCGGAGATTGTAGGCACAAACTGTCTTAGCAATGTACACTATACCAAGCTTAAGACACAGTTCTAGAACTGTGCACACCACAAAAAGTGTTTCCTATGAAAAGTGCTATTTTGTTTCTCTGAACTGACCATCTGGGAAGGTCTTGTGACACATGTACAAGTCTTTGCATGTTCTGGCTGGATTGTCCCGTGTGCCCAGTGGTGCCTTCATCTGCTCGATCTCGATCTTGAGGGAGTTGAGTGAGCCGAAGATCTCCTCCATCCCTGCCTCGTAGTCCAGGAAGCTGATGCCGTCTCCCTCTCCTCCCTGGTAGCCTTCCAGGTCGTCATCATCCGACACGTCTCTCTTGGTCTTCTTCTGGATGTTCAGAGGTAGTGGCTACAGAGGGACGGTATGTAGTGTTTATTTCATCTTGAACACAAGCAGTCCCTAATTGCCAAATGTCCATTATGCCAAATTACACTGTAACAACCCATACTTTTGGTCTGTCTATACCACCCTTGCTTATATGCAGACAATCTTCCAGAGATCAAGTCTTTGGCTTGAGTCTTATGAGGTCAGAGTTCAATGCATTTAATTAAGTAATTTGATCTGTGCTCAAATGTTTCCTACCAGTATACTTTTGCTTTTGCTCTTTTACTAATTGCAATAAAATGTCACATAATAAAAAAAAAATTACTACTCACTGTTCTCTCTCCTCCTGGTGGACCCTGAGACAGAGGAACAACAAACAGATGTTACTATTGTTAGACTCAAGGTTTGACCAGACTGTCCTTGGTGCTGAACCATGGATCCACAAGTCAAATATTACAAGGTTTGTAACAATGCTCTGTTCAGCATGCACACGAAACATTGGCTTCTGGAAACTATGTACTAACTGTCTAAATTTTGACTCATTAAGATTAAAAAACTGGTTGCTTCCTCAGCCTCAACAGTACATTCACTTTAATCTGAGGAATAATGACCAGTATTATTTTTTTGACCAAAAATAATCAAACATTTTGTTCTGAAATTGTATCTTGCTTTTCACAGGTCAGCCATGTCCAGATGATGTTTACCATTGACAAGACAGAATAACTTACAGGAGGTCCAGGTGGTCCTGGTGCTCCAACTTCTCCCTTGGGTCCTGCTGGTCCCTACATGAGGTAAAACTAGTTGTCAGCACATGACACTCCTTCTCTGGCCTTGCAGATATACAAACCGACTTAAGTGTAAAAATGTGCTAAGGAAACTGTGTCATGAATTGGTGCAATGCAACAAAACTGAATTTTTTAAATATAGAAATCATGTCATCTAATGGCTGTGAATTGTTGTATCACTAACATATCAGAACTGGCGCCTATTTTCTTACTGTTGATGCATTTGCTTACAGCATCAGTCAATTTTGTCCCATAGACTACCATAGTCATGTTCTGTGTGCCATGCATATGAAATTCGTGCAATGTAGTCATCCTTTTGTAATTGTCGTGTGTAGTTTGAAATTATACTTACTGACAGGAAAACGTCAATGCAACAGAGAGAGAATCATTATACAGAAAGTCAGTACATGAATGATGTAGAAACAACTGGTCATGTGGCAATGCCTGGTCACAGTCAAAAGTTGTTTGGTTTGTTGTATTCCAGCGTCACCCCCAATAAACTCCTTTTACCCAGAAATCATGGCAGTGGTGGCACAGTGCTGAAGTGTTCTCCATACTGGGTCTGATTTAAACAACGCCACTTAGTAGGAAGTTAGACTAAAATCTGTGCCAGATCACTGGCAACGAAATTGTGTAGTAGTGTCGTGCAGAGAACTTAGGACAAGATTTCATGTTGACTATGTGCGGTAAAGCAGCATCCCAAATTGTAAATGCTGGGCAGCACCACATGTAGTCGACAAGGAGTTGTGTCTTAAGTAACCTGCATGGCAGTGTCACAAAGTTACACACCATCTTGACCAATTTTCTGGACATCGTTCAAATCCCACCCAATATTGAAAACACTTCAGCACTGTGCCATGATTTTTGGGTGGAAGAAGTTGCTATCATCAAATTGTAATGGTTTGGCAGGAACAGAAAGTACCACATACCAGCGATCCCTTCTCGCCCTTTGCTCCACCAGGTCCCTATATACAACAAAGAATCAACAACTCATCCATGCGTGTGTGTACAAACATACCATATATCCCTTTGATCCCTTGATTCCGCGACCTCCCTGATGGTTAATAACAAACATGTTAAGACACTGAAAAGCAGGCTACCATCCCTTGTGTTTACATCTTGGCTGATTCTGTCTGGTTGCACTTTATTGTTTTTTTTAAAGAACCATTCTTTCCAGGCCAATTGTGCAACAGGTCATGGGGGGAGGGATCTTAACTTTCTGACAATCTCCAGTGTGTTTACAGCATGAGATGGTAGCTTCTTAAAGAGTGCCCTGCCAAAACTACAGAACATTTTTTCTATACGTTTCGTGTCATACATTTCGGGGTGAATGATGTAACAATTTTTGTGTGGCCTCCGTTAGATGAATCTAAGAGTTTTCATAAGTCACAATTTAATGTTTTAGTTGATATGGGGGCTTTAGTAAGCACAAGGGGTAGACCATAGACACTTCATCAGTGACACAAAGACAGGTAAGTATAAATATAGAGAGATCAATTGAGCAGAGAAGTTTTAGAGTGTTGAAAAGGTACTGATATAACAAGCACTGTTAGAACAAACTTCTACTTTAGGTGGGTTAAGAAAAGAGTATTCCGTTTTTCTGTATCTCTATCTTACTTGAAAGGGACATCAGCCTAATGCAGTAATTGTTAGCTGTAATTGTTGAAGACTCATCATCAAACACATAGACTACAAACAACTTTCTAACAGCTACAGTCAATGTCAGATTCCAACGTCTGGTAGAAATCACACATATCCATGTTAACACACTGACGTACATATAACTATAGTCATTGTCTCCTGTTGCGGTCTGTTTTAGAGAAAGTCATCAGAATAATCAGATTAGTAAAGACAGTACAAACATGAAGGGGAATAGTAGGTACATGCCAGAAAGACACACTTAAAAACTGTAACAGAGGTCAGGCCACACTCAACCGTAATATATTTACATATCTAACTACAATTGGATGATACACAATGAATTCTACATTGATTTTACATGCTTCGTCATTGTTATCTGTGCTTGCAGTTTCCCATGATTCTCTTCATCATCATCATCATTGCATTATTGCATTTCCATCGTTTTCATACTGTTGCTGCAACCTCAAGTATACAGTCTGAACATAAGACATGCTTGTCTCAACTGAAATAATGTGCAAACTTCATAAAACTGATTCATTTCCACAGAAATCAAGCGCTAACATTCCCCCCTCTCAGCTTTGAAGGAGCTAATCTGGACCAAAATTTAAATTTTAAGTCCTAAAACTTCTTTTCCTATGAGCAGCAGCCACTTCTTTGATTTCCATTCCAACCTTCAAACCATCCCCTGCAGACGGACCCCATGATTGAGAGTTATCCGTTACTTACAGGAAGGCCTGTTGTTCCCTGCTCTCCTGGCCCTCCACGAGGGCCATCGTTTCCCTGTACAGAACGGGAGGAAATAAAGACCAGAAGCATTAAACACTGGCGGGCATACTCACGGGTTGACCTGGGAGTCCAAAGTCTCCAGGCGAGCCGACGGGGCCAGTCCTTCCCTAAAGTGTGGAGAGGTAAAGGTTGAGGAGGACAGGAACACAGGGAAAGTGTACTCTCCAAGCAGAGGTTAGGCTCCGGCTGTTTTTTTAATGTTCTTTGTTAGTTGTTTTTATCAGACTTTCTGTTTTGTCATATTTCTTGACGTCCGCCAGGATTTTGACAATTACAAGATACAATACAAAATAGAAAGCCCGATAAAAACAACTGAAAAAACGTTAAAAAAAACTAAATTCTGCTCGGAGGGTTGATAAAGTGAAGCTTTAGTATCTGAGCAGTTACAACCAATGAGTAGCCAAACCTTAGGCTTCAGTGGCAAAGCAAATTATGAAAGCAGCAATTACAATGGACATTACTTATTGTTGGAAATGAAGGTGTCATTGTAAATTTGCTCTTTTTAGAAAGCTTTTGGTATGGATATCAACTTCCTTACGTAATTATCACAAACATATCTTTCAGTGAAACAAAGAAAAATTTTTTTTGACATTCATTAAGAAAGAAATTCTGAATATTGATTGTTAACATTACTCAGATGGATGGACAGCAACTTTCAGTCCATCACACAAAATAAGTCAATGAAGAGAACTGAAGAGGAAATAGAAGTTGAGGAAACCGTGTTCGAAGGATGTGTGCCGTTTGTGAAAAATGTGGAACTCAAGCATGATGAGAAAGCAGGTAATCAGCTGCAACGAAGCATCAGTTCTGCTGGCTTCTGTCAAAGTGAAACATAATGCATATGATCATAATGCACTTTGTGTGTTACGTCACAATTTACACAAGCCATGACATTAACTCAAACAAGCTTACAAAATTACTGTCTTTACTGTTACAGGGTTACACTGCGTATCATTGCCAGGAAGCTGCTGGCCACATAATCTCAACAATGAACGCTGAAAGCAGCTCATTCAAAAGACATTTCATGCTGCATTGAATTGCTTGAAGTCTTTGCTCATTTTTCACCAAACATGTACACCGTTTACTCACGGAGTCTCCCTTAGGTCCAATTGGTCCATCCAAGCCAGGCAGGCCTCTCTCTCCCTTCTCTCCCGGAGGACCGATCGGGCCGGTGAGACCAATCAGTCCAGGGTGGCCCTGAGAATTAAGAACATCAAGGTCTGGTCAAAAATCAGATGTTCTACAATATCAAAGGATAATAAGCACTGCACTAAAGAAGAGCTCTACTCAGACATATCTAGATATCTGTCAAGTATACTTTCCTGATTGCGATTGAGGCTTCATTGCCTAGTATGATCTGAGTTTGTCCTCCAGTACATTTGCATGTGACTCTTTCTTACTCTTAGATTTTTACATTTAGATGCTATCTATTCATGAGTATTGTAATTCTCTTGTCGTTCTTCTTTGTGCAGTCAAAGTCATACATGGACTGACTGGCAATAATTAGTAGTTGAAGAGACAAGCAAATCATTTTCAAGAACCACAAAGATAAGTCACCTTTTCTCCCTTGGGTCCAGGGTCTCCCTTTAGACCAGACACACCTCGTGATCCCGGGATGCCAGGGGGGCCAGGGTCGCCGGATGGTCCAGGGGGTCCTTGTTGGCCCTAGAGCAGGAGATATCTTTTCATCACTGCAACTCGCTATATAGACATCCACAAGTCATTCAAGAGATTACCAGCCAACGTACAGTTACAATGCCATTATGATGTACTACATTGGGGCTTGTATGAGTGTGGATACCTGGTAAATCATAGCACTGAAGAGCTATGTTTGGGGTACCCGGATTGAGGAATAACACGACGTGAAGTTGCTCAAAACACGAGAATCCACACGAAACGTGCCAATTCTCAAACGCCGCTATCTTGGCACGTGTGCGGAGTTACTGTCGCGTGACGGTAACCGCACGCGTGTAAAGATAGCGTCGCTTGAAGAATAGCACGTTTCGTGCCGATTGACGAGTTTTGAGCAACTTCACGCAAACTCCGAACGCGTGCATTACCTCGCCCCGTGCTGACTTCGCACGCTTGTGCACAGAACGGACACGCGTTTTCGTGGGCGCAAAAGCGACGGGCATAGCGGCGGACATTGCAACATTGCGCGTGCCGAGGTACCTCGCGTAGCCAACAGACACGTGCATGACCTCAAAGCAACCCGAATTGGCACGTAATCCATGTACACAAGAAGCGGAAAGCGGTGGCGTAAAACGGAGCACATTGATACGATGAGTAACGTGTCGCAAACGTCGGACTTGAAATGCGTAAATTTCCTTTAAAAAAACAGGAGTCTACAGCGGTAGATTGGAACATCATAGCCGCTATTTTGCAACGCACAATGCTTTGCGAGGTCGGGCGTACAATTCCTCATTATAACCGAATAGAAAGTCGCACGACGTGCGTTACCTCATTACAGAGCCCAGCATTTGCACAGCGTAAACAACATATTTTGTGTAAACAAACATTTTTGACGCAGCGATACAAAGCTAGTAGTAGATGATTACTTATTTACAAAGAACTTACAACGAAAACTGATGATTTAGTTTGGTAGTTTGGAGGAGCGAGTAGTAAACTTACAAGCGATACGAGGAAATGCTCCGCCGACACCGTAACATTTTCTACTATATCTAACCAATCTATTTACGGCGTACGTAGCTGAAAATAAATGATAGACATTACAAAACAGAATTCATACCTTGTACTATGTGTGACTTAACCACAGCTTCCCAAAGGCTGACTCGCTGAATCTAAACAAGTAGTGACGCAGGTTGTAAATAAGGAGCTGAAAGAAACGGCCCGACTGTAAACACGATTGTTGTTCGAATGACGCGGCTAAACAAAATATGCACGCATGCGCGCTGCTTGCCCACGTGTTACCTAGGCAACCAACAAGCGCAAAGCATCTCGGTCTGGGCGATACTATTTATTTTTAGCTGCATAGGATCTAGCCAAGCGATCGTAACAAAAAATACGTATCATTTTGTTCCGCCTGGCTGTCATGTCACTTTAATCAAGAGCTTTGACGAATTCTTCGGGGATTTTTCGGAAATACCACGTCAATCCATGGGATTCCCTGGGACGAATTATCTTTTTCTTTCTAAATTATAAAATATTCCATTTCAAAGTTTATTTACGGTTGTGTTGTTTTTCCACTTGTGCGGAAGGCAACCATAGTCCCCGACCCTCCTGATGAGGATGGGACTAGGTGAGGTGAGGTGAGGTGTTTTTCCCGTCCGCTCCCAGGGACGCAGTGTTAATGGGTCGGTATAGTGTTCCTGGCTCAACTTCCGGCATGGTCCTTACTTTTTATTAGATTGAGCAGCGTCAGCTAGCCAAGTTTTGCCATTCGATCAAAATATATTTGTATAATCAAGTATGTTACAACCTCTTAGAATTCATTTCATTTTCTTGGATGACTTAGATCGAAATATGAAAGAAGAGGAATCCGTACTAAGCGATATTTTGGGGGGTATAAAAACATCTGTCTGCATTAGGGGTGGGTATCGGTTCGGTGTACCGGTACAAAACCGGTTTTTCTTATTGTACTGGTCCGGAAAAACCGGACCTAAAAAAGTCGGTGGACCGAATGTTGGACCTATTAGAAAAAAAACGGATTATATGATCAGGAATCCACGCGTTTTCGGGCACACTGGTCAAAGAAAATAACAAGAGCGAAGCAGACTAGAGTTTATAGTCATTTCTACAGAGTTTTCCAGTCAATCGTACAGAGGCAGTTAGTCTTGCAGGATTTTAGAACGCCAGGGGGAGTTAAATATTCCACAAAACATACTGTGGTGTGAATATGGTAACGTAAGTTGTAACTTATTTTGATAACACTATTGGGTTACATGTCTTGGGAGAAACGACAGATTATAACCTTCTGTTGGCTGCAACGTCGGGGGTAAATTTTGGCAATTGAAATACAACGATAACTACCGTTTTCATTCTTGTTCCTATATAACTTATAACTACCGTTTTCATTTCACACCCAGCCAAGAAAACTCCCTTATATTATAAGGGAGTTTTCTTGGCTGGGTGTGATGAAATGAAAACGGTAGTTATAAGTTATATAGGAACAAGCATAATAAATACAAAATCTTAGCGGAAGGTGTCGGGAAATTCAGATGGAATTTTGATACAATGATAGTTTCTTAACATAGGCTCTGGCCAAGCCATCGTAACAAAAAGATACGTATTATGTAGTTCTCTCCATCTAGCCATTGTGTCACTTCACATAAGAGCCTTGGCGAATTCTTTGGGGATTCTACCGAACTACCACTTCAATCCGCTAGACTCCCTGGGACGA
>NW_023365822.1:31780-37856 GCF_000003815.2 Branchiostoma floridae
CAGTAGTACGACCTTTGTATCATGGTGAACATACTGTACAGTACTGTAATACAGTTGGTCGTATGAAAAAATACATGTGTGTCTTCACCGTAGTAAGTATGTCAAACATTTCATTATACAGTGACAAAGACAGTAGTAGTATGTACATGGAGCGGAAAAGGGGCACCTTAGGCGGCGGCAGCAGACGAAATATTCGCGGTGGATTTAATTTCGCGGTGAAGCGGCCGCCGCGAAAACTACTCCATTTCAGAATTCATTTACGATTGGTTTGATACAATTATTACCTCCCCGTCTGTTTGGTATGTTTCATTTCATATCTATCTATGATCTTATATACATCTTATCAAGGAGGTTAAAAAAAGGGTGGAGACAATTTCACCGCGTCGATCATTTTGAGTGACACATCCTGCACGAAACATTTTCTTTATCCTTGGTTCATTATTGGTGTTGTTAGCAGCTTATAATACAGAGTGATGGAAATCATTCTATAATGTCTTGAATATACGCATCTCATTTGAATGAACTCCGTACGATGTGTTCTATCTCCAACATGTTCATGTTGGGGGAGACACGATCGGAGACTATGATTCGGAAAGGACTTAACATTCATGATCCATTTGTTTTCAAACATGTCTCAATTTTCAGATTTGTATCAATTTACTTATGAATTTCTATTAAATCATCAACGTACCGTGTTGCCGACGAGTGATGAACACCATTGTATAATGTATTGAGTACTTGCATCGGCAACGTTCTCCATGGCATGCAAATCAAAGTATATCTGGCTGATTCGAATGAAGTACGATATGTTCTAGTTCCAACTTAATTGTTCCTGTCGGTGGAGACACGATCAGAGAATTTGGAAAGGACTTTACATTCATGATCCATTTGCTTTCAAATATGTCTCATTTCAAACGTATCAGTTTACTTGTAAATTTCTATATATTAAATTATCAACGTACCGTGTTTCCGACGTTTGTAATAGCGGCCCGGCTGGAAGTAGTTGCTGACGAATTATGACCATGGTATACACTTACCTTTGATGCTTCAAAAGTAACGACACTAGTATGGTGTGACGTACTGTACATGTACTAGTATATGTACATGTGTTGTTGATAAAAAAACGCCTAGAACAGTTTTTAGACGTGTCAGAAATACATGTAATACGTACTGGAAGTAATGTTAATTTACGCAAAGAGCCAGCGCCAAGACAAATAACTTTTAATAAACAAGACATGAAAACAAATTCTTTTTAAAAAATGGAGCTTTTCTTGAACACAAACTCAACACCAATCTATTCAGGGCGATTTTCCCATTGTTTTTGTTTCAAGCGGTTGTTTCCAAGTAAAGGTGTTCTATTGTTATACTGACAAGCAGCTTTCTTGGGTGGTTGTTTTTTTCTTTGGGCGCTTATCTTTATATTTTACCGTATCTTGTTTATTCCATACTTCGTATATAAATGTATTTTGGAATGGATCCAATGTTATCGTTAGGAAGGAAGACAATGTGAAAGGAATTATGATAAAGTTCCTACCACCAAATTAATGAAGGCGTAACAAAGTCCAAAATTTAAAGAAAAACAGTTTGAATCTCCTTATTCGAAGGTGGAAAACGGAAAGAATCAACCATTAATTTGCAAGAAAAGACTTTTCGTTTTTCTTCTTGTTCCTGAAATGTCATTTATTGTAGGGTAAGTCAAGACGCAACTTGTGTTAGTAAAACCAAGCTCCTTGGTAAAATCGTTGTTCTGAACACAGTTAATAGAAGGTAAGTTTCAATCTTCATGCAAACCAGAACAGAAATGTTTCGTCATAACAAGATGTTGAAAGAGATCAACATACATTCAAGTAAAACGGCGTGAGAAACTCTTCCTCCGACCAAGGAGGTTGTTTTTTTTAACCTCCTTGCTCCGACT
The DNA here is from genome assembly GCF_000003815.2 of Branchiostoma floridae. Taxonomy (NCBI): domain Eukaryota; kingdom Metazoa; phylum Chordata; class Leptocardii; order Amphioxiformes; family Branchiostomatidae; genus Branchiostoma; species Branchiostoma floridae. Next base: position 33,696 of record NW_023365822.1, read on the forward strand.
TGTTCCGACAGTTCACACCGACCTACTTACATATAACAAAAGGTAAGTTGATAGGTGATAATGATGAATGAATGAAGACGTCTATATATTTATTTATTTGCAAATCCATGCCCGTAGGCTAATTGCAATGATACAGACAGTGAAAAGTAACAAGTGTCTATTCTAAATACACACACGTCAGCTATCTATGTACATGCTTCTACTTCTTTACTGGGTGGTTTGACTTCTTCTTTGGAGGCAGTGGCTGATGAAAAGTCCCACTTCTTTAATGATTAGTGGGTTCTGTGATTTTAACAGAAATATAGTTTTTTTGAGGTCTACTAACTGGTGAAAAGTTGGAAATAGTGTAGTGTCTTTCACGACCCGATGGTCAGACTGTACTGTCGTTTTTTAGTAATAGTTAGCGCTGATGTGTTGCAGGACATTTTGGACATTCAAGTCACAGCGAGGTGTGAACAATAGAGTGTGCACCAGAGTCCGGGACGTGACGTTCTAGACACAGATGTGTATTACAATCTTTGGCTTTTGTCTGTTTCGTGACAAAATAAAAGAAACAAACATTTACCACCCCCACCCCCCGCGTTTGCCATAAAAAAAAATTGGCAATATTATTATACACAAGCTTCGGGCATTGGAGCTATTGTTCTTGTAAAGGAGTGATATTACAATCTTTATACTATAAAAGTCTATTCAATATTGTTACTTTATATAATTTATTGTATAAACTACTCTACATACAAAATGCGCCTTACTTAGTTGAAACCAGAAGGTTAGGATAAACGAACGTAGTGTTAGGATTAACAAAATATCGTCAACAGAACTGAACGACACACACACGCGCACACATATAGAACTGAACGACACACACAGACACATACACACACTTCAGAACAACACAACTGCTGTAGCTCTTGCTATGGCAAACTGTTCTTCCTTCGACCAAGGAGGCTTTACTTGTAATTAACCTCCTGCTCCGACACTTCAAACCACTGATGGAGCTTCGATATACTGTTCCTGCGTATTGGAGAGAAAACAAACAGAAACTCATTATCCATCTCAAAGGTATTTGCCAACATCTTAAAAAACGGTAGGGTTTTACATGAAGTTTGAAATGAAATAACTATATAATAGCTGAGCGTAGATTTAATTTGTCAGAGGAATCTAGCCGTCTGCCATTGCTGAATGAGATTAGATACAAGCCCCACATATTTTGTTAGTATTATTTCGTGCACCGTAACCGTGAGAATTCCTAGTTCAACAAGTCTGCTAGTGCTACATTCAAGTTTTCCCGCACAGCCCGCGGCCGCCTTTGGTCATGCCGCTTCGGGCTCGCGACAAAGCGGTGGCGCCATGGTGTCTGGGAGGTACCATTCTCGCATGTTGTGGAAAAATTATTTGTAGTTTGAAAATATCTGGATAAACTAACACTGACATATATAGCCACAAAACATGACTTTCCGTGTCAAGTTTCGCAAACAACAGTTTATCTACCGAGTTTAACGGGATAAAGTCAATTATGAGATGCTTTATCAGAAATTGTGTTTCATTACTCTTTCCGACTTTGAGTCGTCTTTCCTCCTTGTAAGGCCATGTTGATTTGATTATATGGATGACATCCTCCTGGAACTCCAAAACTGATGCGAGCGAGCGAATAAAAAAAAAGTTTGGCCAAAAAAAAAAGTTGCCTTCAGTATGAAATCAAAGTGGCCAGGAAGATTGAACATAGGACTAAACACACATAGTATGGTATACCAACAGTTAACGTGTAGGGACCAGTACATCATACGGGTGCAAAACATTTTTTTTCTTCTTGGACCAATCAAAAAAAAAAAAGACAGAAAAAAATCAGAGGAACAGGTTTCGCCAATTACAAAATGGACACACTATGTCGGCAGGCATTTGGGGTCTTACCGGGGGCCAAGAAGACAACAAGAGCGAAGTCAAGTAGAGTTTATAGTCAATTGTACCAAGTTTCTACAGTGAAAGGTACAGAGACAGTTAGCCTTTATTACATGGAGATGGGACTTAAAATGCCAGTGGGAGTCCAATAATCCACCAAACAGATTCCTTTGTAGAAAAATTGACTAATTATCATTGTTTTGAGTATTGCCAGTTCTCAAGTTTCCACATACAATCAGGTCCGGACCTGGAAATGATCCTCGGGACCTGAACGGGACCTTTACCTGAATTTTCTGTACTGGTACCTCCCCAACCAACAATAGATTTTTTTCTTTCTGTCCTTTCACATCTTACTCTTTGACTTTAGATTTATTTTGGCATTCTATGGCATTAGTTATTTTCTGATACTTTTTTTTCAATCTACGGAATATTTGTACTCATTTTACAGCTGCTTTGCACAATTCATTGTGCGGTCGAAAACTTTTTTTTTTTTGGAAACGGCCGAAAATTGGTGCGAGCGCGGATGTCATCCATATAATCAAATCAACATGGCCTAAGCAAAAACGAAGCTTGTCACTGAACATTGACGAAGAAAATCATGATATCTCGTGAGCACACCAAAGCACGCCATTTGCCGGCAACGTACACCGAGAAGCATCATCACAAAATACTCCAGGATTATCGATTGTAAACAAGACATCTTCGTACTACACGATAAATGTCGCTTGCCCAATAATACAAACATGTACTTGATTTTTATTATTGGACTTAAATAACAGCTTTACGATCGTAATCATGTTTACAATTTCATACTTAGAGTCTACATTTTAAAACACATGTGCGCCTCAATTAAAGGTTTTTTTTTATATCGAAAACACTGTATAGTAAATGCTAGTACAAAATGGCGGTGATCTTTGTTTATAGTTTCACGCAATGCTAACATTTACCGGCGTGCCTTCTCCGCCATGGCTTGGATACTTGTCCACTTGGTCAAATACGCCTTGCCATTTGGTATGCAGAAGCTTGAGTAGAGTCAGTTTCAAGTCAAGTCAATTTTACCTCCGCAAGGAATGATGCCGAGTCTTCACTCAGCGCGGGAAAATGTATCCGTGTGTGCCCGGCCACGGCTACGTGCGGGCACCGCTGAAATTGAAGAAGCGCACGCGTGATGGGGCCGGATTTAGCGCCGAGTCTACCGGGGCGGGAAAATATAGCCATGTATGCCCGGCCACGGCTACGTGCGGACACCGCTGAAATTGAAGAAACGCACGTAATGGGTCCGAATTGAGACCCTAGTCTTCACCCGGGGCGGGAAAATATAGCAGTGTATGCCCGGCCACGGCTACGTGCGGGCACCGCTGAAATTGAAGAAGCGCACGTACGCGTAATGGGGCCGGATTTAGCGCCGAGTCTACCAGGGCGGGAAAATATAGCCATGTATGCCCGGCCACGGCTACGTGCGGACACCGCTGAAATTGAAGAAACGCACGTAATGGGTCCGAATTGAGACCCTAGTCTTCACCCGGGGCGGGAAAATATAGCAGTGTATGCCCGGCCACGGCTACGTGCGGGCACCGCTGAAATTGAAGAAGCGCACGTAATGGGACCGGATTTAGCGCCGAGTCTACCGGGGCGGGAAAATATAGCCATGTATGCCCGGCCACAGCTACGTGCGGACACCGCTAAAATTGAAGAAACGCACGTAATGGGTCCGAATTGAGACCCTAGTCTTCACCCGGGGCGGGAAAATATAGCAGTGTATGCCCGGCCACGGCTACGTGCGGGCACCGCTGAAATTGAAGAAGCGCACGTAATGGGGCCGGATTGACTGCCAAGTCTACCGGGGCGGGAAAATATAGCCATGTATGCCCGGCCACGGCTACGTGCGGACCGCTAAATTGAAAAAAAAAAAAACGCATGTAATGGGGCCGGATTGAGGCCCTATTCTTCACTCAGAGCGGGAAAATATAGCCATGTATGCCCGGCCACGGCTACGTGCGGACCGATAAATTGAAAAAAAAAACGCACGTAATGGGTCCGGATTGAGACCCTAGTCTTCACCCGGGGCGGGAAAATATAGCATTGTATGCCCGGCCGTGCGGACATCGCTAAAATTGAAGAAGTGCACGTAATGGGCCTTTACCTGGGGCGAGCGTGCAAAGATAGCGGCACGAGAGCATTGGCACGTTTCGTGTTGATCCTCGTGTGAAGAGAAACTTCACGTCGTGTTATTCCTCATATTACGGTCCCCATATATACCTG
>NW_023365823.1:703-6299 GCF_000003815.2 Branchiostoma floridae
GCGGTTTGTGGATTATTATTCCCTACCCAGAGACCTTTCCAACGATACCAAGTTCGACCCTCCCGAATAACTTTGAAGATTGAGGAATCTTAGGCGTATATACATGCGTAAGGGTTACGTAGCGGTAAGCTAAGGTGGACCTGTTGTCGAGAATATCTCGAGCTCGGCAACAATGTACAATATAATTTTGCGGTTTGTGGATTATTATTCCCTACCAAGGGACCTTTCCAACGATACCAAGTTCGACCCTCCCGAATAACTTTGAAGATTGAGGAATCTTAGGCGTATATACATGCGTAAGGGTTACGTAGCGGTAAGCTAAGGTGGACCTGTTGTCGAGAATATCTCGGCAACAATGTACAATATAATTTTGCGGTTTGTGGATTATTATTCCCTACCAAGGGACCTTTCCAACGATACCAAGTTCGACCCTCCCGAATACCTTTGAAGATTGAGGAATCTTAGGCGTATATACACGCGTATTACGTAGCGGTAAGCTAAGGTGGACCTGTTGTCGAGAATATCTCGGCAACAATGTACAATATAATTTTGCGGTTTGTGGAGTATTATTCCCTACCAAGGGACCTTTCCAACGATACCAAGTTCGACCCTCCCGAATAACTTTGAAGATTGAGGAATCTTAGGCGTATATACATGCGTAAGGGTTACGTAGCGGTAAGCTAAGGTGGACCTGTTGTCGAGAATATCTCGGCAACAATGTACAATATAATTTTGCGGTTTGTGGATTATTATTCCCTACCAAGGGACCTTTCCAACGATACCAAGTTCGACCCTCCCGAATAACTTTGAAGATTGAGGAATCTTAGGCGTATATACATGCGTAAGGGTTACGTAGCGGTAAGCTAAGGTGGACCTGTTGTCGAGAATATCTCGGCAACAATGTACAATATAATTTTGCGGTTTGTGGATTATTATTCCCTATCAAGGGACCTTTCCAATGATACCAAGTTCGATCCTCCCGAATACCTATGAAGAATGAGGAATCTTAGGCGTATATACACGCGTATGGGTTACGTAGCGGTAAGCTAAGGTGGACCTGTTGTCGAGAATATCTCGGCAACAATGTACAATATAATTTTGCGGTTTGTGGATTATTATTCCCTACCAAGGGACCTTTCCAACGATACCAAGTTCGACCCTCCCGAATACCTTTCAAGATTGAGGAATCTTAGGCGTATATACATGCGTATGGGTTACGTAGCGGTAAGCTAAGGTGGACCTGTTGTCGAGAATATCTCGAGCAACAATGTACAATATACATTTTGCGGTTTGTGGAGTATTGATTATCATTCCCTACCACGGGACCTTTCCAACGATACCAAGTTCGACCCTCCCGAATAACTATGAAGATTGAGGAATCTTATGTGTATATACATGCGTAAGGGTTACGTAGCGGTAAGCTAAGGTGGACCTGTTGTCGAGAATATCTCGGCAACAATGTACAATATAATTTTGCGGTTTGTAAATTATTATTCCCTACCAAGGGACCTTTCCAACGATACCAAGTTCGACCCTCCCGAATACCTTTGAAGATTGAGGAATCTTAGGCGTATATACACGCGTATTACGTAGCGGTAAGCTAAGGTGGACCTGTTGTCGAGAATATCTCGGCAACAATGTACAATATAATTTTGCGGTTTGTGGAGTATTATTCCCTACCAAGGGACCTTTCCAACGATACCAAGTTCGACCCTCCCGAATAACTTTGAAGATTGAGGAATCTTAGGCGTATATACATGCGTAAGGGTTACGTAGCGGTAAGCTAAGGTGGACCTGTTGTCGAGAATATCTCGGCAACAATGTACAATATAATTTTGCGGTTTGTGGATCATTATTCCCTACCAAGGGACCTTTCCAACGATACCAAGTTCGACCCTCCCGAATAACTTTGAAGATTGAGGAATCTTAGGCGTATATACATGCGTAAGGGTTACGTAGCGGTAAGCTAAGGTGGACCTGTTGTCGAGAATATCTCGGCAACAATGTACAATATAATTTTGCGGTTTGTGGATTATTATTCCCTACCAAGGGACCTTTCCAACGATACCAAGTTCGACCCTCCCGAATAACTTTGAAGATTGAGGAATCTTAGGCGTATATACATGCGTAAGGGTTACGTAGCGGTAAGCTAAGGTGGACCTGTTGTCGAGAATATCTCGGCAACAATGTACAATATAATTTTGCGGTTTGTGGATTATTATTCCCTACCAAGGGACCTTTCCAACGATACCAAGTTCGACCCTCCCGAATACCTTTGAAGATTGAGGAATCTTAGGCGTATATACACGCGTATGACGTAGCGATAAGCTAAGGAGGACCTGTTGTCGAGAATATCTCGGTCACCATGTACAATATAATTTTGCGGGCTGTGGAGGATTATTCCCTACCAAGGGACCTTTCCAACGATACCAAGCTCGACCCTCCCGAATAACTTTGAAGATTGAGGAATCTTACGCATATATACATGCATAAGGGTTACGTAGCGGTAAGCTAAGGTGGACCTGTTGTCGAGAATATCTCGGCAACCATGTACAATATAATTTTGCGGGCTGTGGATTATTATTCCCTACCAAGGGACCTTTCCAACGATACCAAGTTCGACCCTCCCTAATAACTATGAAGATTGAGGAATCTTAGGCGTATATACATGCGTAAGGGTTACGTAGCGGTAAGCTAAGGTGGTCCTGTCGTCGAGAATATCTCGGCAACGACGTACAATATAATTTTGCGGTTTGTGGATTATTATTCCCTACCAAGGGACCTTTCCAACGATACCAAGTTCGAGCCTCCCGAATAACTTTGAAGATTGAGGAATCTTAGGCGTATATGCAGGCGTAAGGGTTACGTAGCCATAAGCTAAGGTGGTCCTGTCGTCGAGAATATCTCGGCAACAATGTACAATATAATTTTGCGGTTTGTGGATTATTATTCCCTACCAAGGGACCTTTCCAACGATACCAAGTTTGACCTTCCCGAATAACTTTGATTGCGGAATCTCAGGCGTATATACATGCGTAAGGGTTACGTAGCGGTAAGCTAAGGTGAATATCTCGGCAACAATGCACAATATAATTTTGCGGTTTGTGGATTATTATTCCCTACCAAGGGACCTTTCCAACGATACCAAGTTTGACCTTCCCGAATAACTTTGATTGCGGAATCTAAGGCGTATATACATGCGTAAGGGTTACGTAGCGGTAAGCTAAGGTGGACCTTTAGTCGAGAATATCTCGGCAACAATGTACAATATAATTTTGCGGTTTGTGGATTATTATTCCCTACCAAGGAACCTATCCAACGATACCAAGTTCGACCTTCCCGAATAACTTTGAAGATTGCGGAATCTTAGGCGTATATACACGCGTAAGGGTTACGTAGCGATATGCTAAGGTGGACCTATAGTCGAGAATATCTCGGCAACAATGTACAATATAATTTTGCGATTTGTGGATTATTATTCCCTACCAAGGGACCTTTCCAACGATACCAAGTTTGACCTTCCCGAATAACTTTGATTGCGGAATCTCAGGCGTATATACATGCGTAAGGGTTACGTAGCGGTAAGCTAAGGTGGACCTTTAGTCGAGAATATCTCGGCATTAATGTACAATATAATTTTGCGGTTTGTGGATTATTATTCCCTACCAAGGGACCTTTCCAACGATACCAAGTTCGACCTTCCCGAATAACTTTGAAGATTGCGGAATCTCAGGCGTATATACACGCGTAAGGTTTACGTAGCGGTAAGCTAAGGTGGACCTTTAGTCGAGAATATCTCGGCAACAATGTACAATATAATTTTGCGGTTTGTGGATTATTATTCCCTACCAAGGGACCTTTCCAACGATACCAAGTTTGACCTTCCCGAATAACTTTGAAGATTGCGGAATCTCAGGCGTATATACATGCGTAAGGGTTACGTAGCGGTAAGCTAAGGTGGACCTTTAGTCGAGAATATCTCGGCAACAATGTACAATATAATTTTGCGGTTTGTGGATTATTATTCCCTACCAAGGGACCTTTCCAACGATACCAAGTTTGACCTTCCCGAATAACTTTGAAGATTGCGGAATCTCAGGCGTATATACATGCGTAAGGGTTACGCAGCGGTAAGCTAAGGTGGACCTGTAGTCGAGAATATCTCGGCAACAATGTACAATATAATTTTGCGGCTTGTGGATTATTATTCCCTACCAAGGGACCTTTCCAACGATACCAAGTTTGACCCTCCCGAATAACTTTGAAGATTGCGGAATCTTAGGCGTATATACATGCGTAAGGGTTACGTAGCGGTACGCTAAGGTGGACCTTTAGTCGAGAATATCTCGGCAACAATGTACAATATAATTTTGCGGTTTGTGGATTATTATTCCCTACCAAGGGACCTTTCTAACGATACCAAGTTCGACCTTCCCGAATAACTTTGAAGATTGAGGAATCTTAGGCGTATATACATGCGTAAGGGTTACGTAGCGGTAAGCTAAGGTGGACCTGTTGTCGAGAATATCTCGGCAACAATGTACAATATAATTTTGCGGTTTGTGGATTATTATTCCCTACCAAGGGACCTTTCCAACGATACCAAGTTCGACCCTCCCGAATAACTTTGAAGATTGAGGAATCTTAGGCGTATATACATGCGTAAGGGTTACGTAGCGGTAAGCTAAGGTGGACCTGTTGTCGAGAATATCTCGGCAACAATGTACAATATAATTTTGCGGTTTGTGGATTATTATTCCCTACCAAGGGACCTTTCCAACGATACCAAGTTCGACCCTCCCGAATAACTTTGAAGATTGAGGAATCTTAGGCGTATATACATGCGTAAGGGTTACGTAGCGGTAAGCTAAGGTGGACCTGTTGTCGAGAATATCTCGGCAACAATGTACAATATAATTTTGCGGTTTGTGGATTATTATTCCCTACCAAGGGACCTTTCCAACGATACCAAGTTCGACCCTCCCGAATAACTTTGAAGATTGCGGAATCTTAGGCGTATATACATGCGTAAGCGTTACGTAGCGGTAAGCTAAGGTGGACCTATAGTCGAGAATATCTCGGCAACAATGTACAATATAATTTTGCGGTTTGTGGATTATTATTCCCTACCAAGAAACCTTTCCAATGATACCAAGTTCGACCTTCCCGAATAACTTTGAAGATTGCGGAATCTCAGGCGTATATACACGCGTAAGGGTTACGTACCGATATGCTAAGGTGGACCTATAGTCGAGAATATCTCGGCAACAATGTACAATATAATTTTGCGGTTTGTGGATTATTATTCCCTACCAAGGAACCTTTCCAATCATACCAAGTTCGACCCTCCCGAATAACTTTGAAGATTGAGGAATCTTAGGCGTATATACATGCGTAAGGGTTACGTAGCGGTAAGCTAAGGTGGACCTGTTGTCGAGAATATCTCGGCAACAATGTACAATATAATTTTGCGGTTTGTGGATTATTATTCCCTACCAAGGGACCTTTCTAACGATACCAAGTTAGACCCTCCCGAATAACTTTGAAGATTGAGGAATCTTAGGCGTATATACATGCGTAAGGGTTACGTAGCGGT
>NW_023365823.1:6506-8923 GCF_000003815.2 Branchiostoma floridae
GAATAGCTCGGCAACAACGTACAATATAATTCTGCGGTCTGTGGAGTATTATTCCGCTACCAAGGGAGCTTTCCAACGATACCAAGTTCGACCCTCACGAATAACTTTGATGATTGAGGAATCTTAGGCGTACATGCATGCGTAAGTGTTAGGTAGCGGTAAGCTAAGGTGGACCTGTTGTCGAGAATATCTCGGCAACAATGTACAATATAATTTGGCGGTGTGTGGATTATTATTCCCTAGCAAGGGCCCTTTCCAACGATACCAAGTTCGACCCTCCCGAATACCTTTGAAGAGTGAGGAATCGTAGGCGTATATGCACGCGTATTACGTAGCGGTAAGCTAAGGTGGACCTGTTGTCGAGAATATCTCGGCAACAATGTACAATATAATTTTGCGGTTTGTGGAGTATTATTCCCTACCAAGGGACCTTTCCAACGATACCAAGTTCGACCCTCCCGAATAACTTTGAAGATTGAGGAATCTTAGGCGTATATACATGCGTAAGGGTTACGTAGCGGTAAGCTAAGGTGGACCTGTTGTCGAGAATATCTCGGCAACAATGTACAATATAATTTTGCGGTTTGTGGATTATTATTCCCTACCAAGGGACCTTTCCAACGATACCAAGTTCGACCCTCCCGAATAACTTTGAAGATTGAGGAATCTTAGGCGTATATACATGCGTAAGGGTTACGTAGCGGTAAGCTAAGGTGGACCTGTTGTCGAGAATATCTCGGCAACAATGTACAATATAATTTTGCGGTTTGTGGAGTATTATTCCCTATCAAGGGACCTTTCCAACGATACCAAGTTCGACCCTCCCGAATACCTTTGAAGATTGAGGAATCTTAGGCGTATATACACGCGTATGGGTTACGTAGCGGTAAGCTAAGGTGGACCTGTTGTCGAGAATATCTCGGCAACAATGTACAATATAATTTTGCGGTTTGTGGATTATTATTCCCTACCAAGGAACCTTTCCAATGATACCAAGTTCGACCCTCCCGAATAACTTTGAAGATTGAGGAATCTTAGGCGTATATACATGCGTAAGGGTTACGTAGCGGTAAGCTAAGGTGGACCTGTTGTCGAGAATATCTCGGCAACAATGTACAATATAATTTTGCGGTTTGTGGATTATTATTCCCTACCAAGGGGCCTTTCTAACGATACCAAGTTCGACCTTCCCGAATAACTTTGAAGATTGAGGAATCTTAGGCGTATACACATGCGTAAGGGTTACGTAGCGGTAAGCTTAAGTGGACCTGTTGTCGAGAATATCTCGGCAACAATGTACAATATAATTTGGCGGTTTGTGGATTATTATTCCCTACCAAGGGACCTTTCCAACGATACCAAGTTCGACCCTCCCGAATAACTTTGAAGATTGAGGAATCTTAGGCGTATATACATGCGTAAGGGTTACGTAGCGGTAAGCTAAGGTGGACCTGTTGTCGAGAATATCTCGGCAACAATGTACAATATAATTTTGCGGTTTGTGGATTATTATTCCCTACCAAGGGACCTTTCCAACGATACCAAGTTCGACCCTCCCGAATAACTTTGAAGATTGAGGAATCTTAGGCGTATATACATGCGTAAGGGTTACGTAGCGGTAAGCTAAGGTGGACCTGTTGTCGAGAATATCTCGGCAACAATGTACAATATAATTTTGCGGTTTGTAAATTATTATTCCCTACCAAGGGACCTTTCCAACGATACCAAGTTCGACCCTCCCGAATACCTTTGAAGATTGAGGAATCTTAGGCGTATATACACGCGTATTACGTAGCGGTAAGCTAAGGTGGACCTGTTGTCGAGAATATCTCGGCAACAATGTACAATATAATTTTGCGGTTTGTGGAGTATTATTCCCTACCAAGGGACCTTTCCAACGATACCAAGTTCGACCCTCCCGAATAACTTTGAAGATTGAGGAATCTTAGGCGTATATACATGCGTAAGGGTTACGTAGCGGTAAGCTAAGGTGGACCTGTTGTCGAGAATATCTCGGCAACAATGTACAATATAATTTTGCGGTTTGTGGATTATTATTCCCTACCAAGGGACCTTTCCAACGATACCAAGTTCGACCTTCCCGAATAACTTTGAAGATTGAGGAATCTTAGGCGTATATACATGCGTAAGGGTTACGTAGCGGTAAGCTAAGGTGGACCTGTAGTCGAGAATATATCGGCAACAATGTACAATATAATTATGCGGTTTGTGGATTATTATTCCCTACCAAGGGACCTTTTCAATGATACCAAGTTCGACCCCTCCCGAATAACTTTGAAGATTGCCGGAATCTTAGGCGTATATACAATGCGTAAGCGTTAACGTAGCGGTAAAGCCCTAAGGTGGACCTGATAGTCCGAGAATATTCTCGGCAACAATGGTACAATATAAATTTT
>NW_023365823.1:10222-10971 GCF_000003815.2 Branchiostoma floridae
TATTATTCCCTACCAAGGGACCTTTCCAACGATACCAAGTTCGACCTTCCCGAATAACTTTGAAGAGTGCGGAATCTCAGGCGTATATACACGCGTAAGGGTTACGTAGCGATATGCTAAGGTGGACGTATAGTCGAGAATATCTCGGCAACAATGTACAATATAATTTTGCGGTTTGTGGATTATTATTCCCTACCAAGGGACCTTTTCAATGATACCAAGTTCGACCCTCCCGAATAACTTTGAAGATTGCGGAATCTTAGGCGTATATACATGCGTAAGCGTTACGTAGCGGTAAGCTAAGGTGGACCTATAGTCGAGAATATCTCGGCAACAATGTACAATATAATTTTGCGGTTTGTGGATTATTATTCCCTGCCAAGGAACCTTTCCAATGATACCAAGTTCGACCCTCCCGAATAACTTTGAAGAGTGCGGAATCTCAGGCGTATATACATGCGTATGCGTTACGTAGCGGTAAGCTAAGGTGGACCTATAGTCGAGAATATCTCGGCAACAATGTACAATATAATTTTGCGGTTTGTGGATTATTATTCCCTACCAAGGAACCTTTCCAATGATACCAAGTTCGACCCTCCCGAATAACTTTGAAGATTGCGGAATCTTAGGCGTATATACATGCGTATGCGTTACGTAGCGGTAAGCTAAGGTGGACCTATAGTCGAGAATATCTTCGGCAACAATGAACAATACCTAATTTTGCGGTTTGTGGATTATTATTCCCTACC
>NW_023365823.1:11091-14118 GCF_000003815.2 Branchiostoma floridae
CGAGAATATCTCGGCAACAATGTACAATATAATTTTGCGGTTTGTGGATTATTATTCCCTACCAAGGAACCTTTTCCAATGATACCAAGTTCGACCCTCCCGAATAACTTTGAAGAGTGCGGAATCTCAGGCGTATATACATGCGTAAGCGTTACGTAGCGGTATGCTAAGGTGGACCTATAGTCGAGAATATCTCGGCAACAATGTACAATATAATTTTTGCGGTTTGTGGATTATTATTCCCTACCAAGGGACCTTTTCAATGATACCAAGTTCGACCCTCCCGAATAACTTTGAAGATTGCGGAATCTTAGGCGTATATACATGCGTAAGCGTTACGTAGCGGTAAGCTAAGGTGGACCTATAGTCGAGAATATCTCGGCAACAATGTACAATATAATATTGCGGTTTGTGGATTATTATGCCCTACCAAGAAACCTTTCCAATGATACCAAGTTCGACCTTCCCGAATAACTTTGAAGAGTGCGGAATCTCAGGCGTATATACATGCGTATGCGTTACGTAGCGGTAAGCTAAGGTGGACCTATAGTCGAGAATATCTCGGCAACAATGTACAATAAAATTTTGCGGTTTGTGGATTATTATTCCTTACCAAGGAGCCTTTCTACAACGATACCAAGTTCGACGCTTCCCGAATAACTTTGAAGATTGAGGAATCTTAGGCGTATATACATGCGTAAGGGTTACGTAGCGGTAAGCTAAGGTGGACCTGTAGTCGAGAATATCTCGGCAACAATGTACAATATAATTTTGCGGTTTGTGGATTATTATTCCCTACCAAGAGACCTTTCCAACGATACCAAGTTCGACCCTCCCGAATAACTTTGAAGATTGAGGAATCTTAGGCGTATATACATGCGTAAGGGTTACGTAGCGGTAAGCTAAGGTGGACCTGTTGTCGAGAATATCTCGGCAACAATGTACAATATAATTTTGCGGTTTGTGGATTATTATTCCCTACCAAGGAACCTTTCCAACGATACCAAGTTCGACCCTCCCGAATAACTTTGAAGATTGAGGAATCTTAGGCGTATATACATGCGTAAGGGTTACGTAGCGGTAAGCTAAGGTGGACCTGTTGTCGAGAATATCTCGGCAACAATGTACAATATAATTTGGCGGTTTGTGGATTATTATTCCCTACCAAGGGACCTTTCCAACGATACCAAGTTCGACCCTCCCGAATAACTTTGAAGATTGAGGAATCTTAGGCGTATATACATGCGTAAGGGTTACGTAGCGGTAAGCTAAGGTGGACCTGTTGTCGAGAATATCTCGGCAACAATGTACAATATAATTTTGCGGTTTGTGGATTATTATTCCCTACCAAGGGACCTTTCCAACGATACCAAGTTCGACCCTCCCGAATAACTTTGAAGATTGAGGAATCTTAGGCGTATATACATGCGTAAGGGTTACGTAGCGGTAAGCTAAGGTGGACCTGTTGTCGAGAATATCTCGGCAACAATGTACAATATAATTTTGCGGTTTGTGGATTATTATTCCCTACCAAGGGACCTTTCCAACGATACCAAGTTCGACCCTCCCGAATAACTTTGAAGATTGAGGAATCTTAGGCGTATATACATGCGTAAGGGTTACGTAGCGGTAAGCTAAGGTGGACCTGTTGTCGAGAATATCTCGGCAACAATGTACAATATAATTTTGCGGTTTGTGGATTATTATTCCCTACCAAGGGACCTTTCCAACGATACCAAGTTCGACCCTCCCGAATAACTTTGAAGATTGAGGAATCTTAGGCGTATATACATGCGTAAGGGTTACGTAGCGGTAAGCTAAGGTGGACCTGTTGTCGAGAATATCTCGGCAACAATGTACAATATAATTTTGCGGTTTGTGGAGTATTATTCCCTACCAAGGGACCTTTCCAACGATACCAAGTTCGACCCTCCCGAATAACTTTGAAGATTGAGGAATCTTAGGCGTATATACATGCGTAAGGGTTACGTAGCGGTAAGCTAAGGTGGACCTGTTGTCGAGAATATCTCGGCAACAATGTACAATATAATTTTGCGGTTTGTGGATTATTATTCCCTACCAAGGGACCTTTCCAACGATACCAAGTTCGACCCTCCCGAATACCTTTGAAGATTGAGGCATCTTAGGCGTATATACACGCGTATGGGTTACGTAGCGGTAAGCTAAGGTTGACCTGTTGTCGAGAATATCTCGGCAACAATGTACAATATAATTTTGCGGTTTGTGGAGTATTATTCCCTACCAAGGGACCTTTCCAACGATACCAAGTTCGACCCTCCCGAATAACTTTGAAGATTGAGGAATCTTAGGCGTATATACATGCGTAAGGGTTACGTAGCGGTAAGCTAAGGTGGACCTGTTGTCGAGAATATCTCGGCAACAATGTACAATATAATTTTGCGGTTTGTGGATTATTATTCCCTACCAAGGGACCTTTCCAACGATACCAAGTTCGACCCTCCCGAATAACTTTGAAGATTGCGGAATCTTAGGCGTATATACATGCGTAAGCGTTACGTAGCGGTAAGCTAAGGTGGACCTATAGTCGAGAATATCTCGGCAACAATGTACAATATAATTTTGCGGTTTGTGGATTATTATTCCCTACCAAGGAACCTTTCCAATGATACCAAGTTCGACCCTCCCGAATAACTTTGAAGAGTGCGGAATCTTAGGCGTATATACACGCGTAAGCGTTACGTAGCGATATGCTAAGGTGGACCTATAGTCGAGAATATCTCGGCAACAATGTACAATATAATTTTGCGGTTTGTGGATTATTATTCCCTACCAAGGGACCTTTCCAATGATACCAAGTTCGACCCTCCCGAATAACTTTGAAGATTGCGGAATCTTAGGCGTATATACATGCGTAAGCGTTACGTAGCGATATGCTAAGGTGGACCTATAGTCGATAATATCTCGGCAACAATGTACAATATAATTTTGCGGTTTGTGGATTATTATTCCCTACCAAGGAACCTTTCCAATGATACCAAGTTCGAC
>NW_023365823.1:14270-19044 GCF_000003815.2 Branchiostoma floridae
AAGGGACCTTTTCAATGATACCAAATTCGACCCTCCCGAATAACTTTGAAGATTGCGGAATCTTAGGCGTATATACATGCGTAAGCGTTACGTAGCGGTAAGCTAAGGTGGACCTATAGTCGAGAATATCTCGGCAACAATGTACAATATAATTTTGCGGTTTGTGGATTATTATTCCCTACCAAGGAACCTTTCCAATGATAAGAAGTTCGACCCTCCCGAATAACTTTGAAGAGTGCGGAATCTCAGGCGTATATACATGCGTATGCGTTACGTAGCGGTAAGTTAAGGTGGACCTATAGTCAAATATATCTCGGCAACAATGTACAATATAATTTTGCGGTTTGTGGATTATTATTCCCTACCAAGGGGCCTTTCTATCGATACCAAGTTCGACCTTCCCGAATAACTTTGAAGATTGCGGAATCTCAGGCGTATATACACGCGTAAGGGTTACGTAGCGATATGCTAAGGTGGACCTATAGTCGAGAATATCTCGGCAACAATGTACAATATAATTTTGCGGTTTGTGGATTATTATTCCCTACCAAGGGACTTTTCCAATGATACCAAGTTCGACCCTCCCGAATAACTTTGAAGATTGCGGAATCTTAGGCGTATATACATGCGTAAGCGTTACGTAGCGATATGCTAAGGTGGACCTATAGTCGATAATATCTCGGCAACAATGTACAATATAATTTTGCGGTTTGTGGATTATTATTCCCTACCAAGGAACCTTTCCAATGATACCAAGTTCGACCCTCCCGAATAACTTTGAAGAGTGCGGAATCTCAGGCGTATATACATGCGTATGCGTTACGTAGCGGTATGCTAAGGTGGACCTATAGTCGAGAATATCTCGGCAACAATGAACAATATAATTTTGCGGTTTGTGGATTATTATTCCCTACCAAGGGACCTTTCCAATGATACCAAGTTCGACCCTCCCGAATAACTTTGAAGATTGCGGAATCTCAGGCGTATATACATGCGTAAGCGTTACGTAGCGGTAAGCTAAGGTGGACCTATAGTCGAGAATATCTCGGCAACAATGTACAATATAATTTTGCGGTTTGTGGATTATTATTCCCTACCAAGAAACCTTTCCAATGATACCAAGTTCGACCTTCCCGAATAACTTTGAAGAGTGCGGAATCTCAGGCGTATATACATGCGTATGCGTTACGTAGCGGTAAGCTAAGGTGGACCTATAGTCGAGAATATCTCGGCAACAATGTACAATATAATTTTGCGGTTTGTGGATTATTATTCCCTACCAAGGGACCTTTCCAACGATACCAAGTTCGACCTTCCCGAATAACTTTGAAGAGTGCGGAATCTCAGGCGTATATACACGCGTAAGGGTTACGTAGCGATATGCTAAGGTGGACCTATAGTCGAGAATATCTCGGCAACAATGTACAATATAATTTTGCGGTTTGTGGATTATTATTCCCTACCAAGGGACCTTTTCAATGATACCAAGTTCGACCCTCCCGAATAACTTTGAAGATTGCGGAATCTTAGGCGTATATACATGCGTAAGCGTTACGTAGCGGTAAGCTAAGGTGGACCTATAGTCGAGAATATCTCGGCAACAATGTACAATATAATTTTAGCGCGTTGTGGATTATTATTCCCTGCCAAGGAACCTTTCCAATGATACCAAGTTCGACCCTGCCGAATAACTTTGAAGAGTGCGCGAACCGCAGGCGTGTATACATGCGTATGCGTTACGTAGCGGTAAGCTTAAGGTGGACCTATAGTCGAGAATATCTCGGCAACAATGTACAATATAATTTGCGGTTTTGTGGATTATTATTCCCTACCAAGGGACCTTTCCAACGATACCAAGTTCGACCCTCCCGAATAACTTTGAAGATTGCGGAATCTCAGGCGTATATACATGCGTATGCGTTACGTAGCGGTAAGCTAAGGTGGACCTATAGTCGAGAATATCTCGGCAACAATGTACAATATCATTTTGCGGTTTGTGGATTATTATTCCCTACCAAGGGACCTTTCCAATGATACCAAGTTCGACCTTCCCGAATAACTTTGAAGAGTGCGGAATCTCAGGCGTATATACATGCGTATGCGTTACGTAGCGGTAAGCTAAGGTGGACCTATAGTCGAGAATATCTCGGCAACAATGTACAATATAATTTTGCGGTTTGTGGATTATTATTCCCTACCAAGGGACCTTTCCAATGATACCAAGTTCGACCGTCCCGAATAACTTTGAAGATTGCGGAATCTTAGGCGTATATACATGGGTAAGCGTTACGTAGCGGTAAGCTAAGGTGGACCTGTTGTCGAGAATATCTCGGCAACAATGTACAATATAATTTTGCGGTTTGTGGATTATTATTCCCTACCAAGGAACCTTTCCAATGATACCAAGTTCGACCCTCCCGAATAACTTTGAAGAGTGCGGAATGTCAGGCGTATATACATGCGTATGCGTTACGTAGCGGTAAGCTAAGGTTGACCTATAGTCGAGAATATCTCGGCAACAATGTACAATATAATTTTGCGGTTTGTGGATTATTATTCCCTACCAAGGGGCCTTTCTAACGATACCAAGTTCGACCTTCCCGAATAACTTTGAAGATTGCGGAATCTCAGGCGTATATACACGCGTATGCGTTACGTAGCGGTAAGCTAAGGTGGACCTATAGTCGAGAATATCTCGGCAACAATGTACAATATAATTTTGCGGTTTGTGGATTATTAATCCTTACCAAGGGACCTTTCTAACGATACCAAGTTCGACCTTCCCGAATAACTTCGAAGATTGCGGAATCTCAGGCGTATATACACGCGTAAGGGTTACGTAGCGATATGCTAAGGTGGACCTATAGTCGAGAATATCTCGGCAACAATGTACAATATAATTTTGCGGTTTGTGGATTATTATTCCCTACCAAGGGAACTTTTCAATGATACCAAGTTCGACCCTCCCGAATAACTTTGAAGATTGCGGAATCTTAGGCGTATATACATGCGTAAGCGTTACGTAGCGGTAAGCTAAGGTGGACCTATAGTCGAGAATATCTCGGCAACAATGTACAATATAATTTTGCGGTTTGTGGATTATTATTCCCTACCAAGAAACCTTTCCAATGATACCAAGTTCGACCTTCCCGAATAACTTTGAAGAGTGCGGAATCTCAGGCGTATATACATGCGTATGCGTTACGTAGCGGTAAGCTAAGGTGGACCTATAGTCGAGAATATCTCGGCAACAATGTACAATATAATTTTGCGGTTTGTGGATTATTATTCCCTACCAAGGGACCTTTCCAATGATACCAAGTTCGACCTTCCCGAATAACTTTGAAGATTGCGGAATCTCAGGCGTATATACATGCGTAAGGGTTACGTAGCGATATGCTAAGGTGGACCTATAGTCGAGAATATCTCGGCAACAATGTACAATATAATTTTGCGGTTTGTGGATCATTATTCCCTACCAAGGGACCTTTCCAATGATACCAAGTTCGACCTTCCCGAATAACTTCGAAGATTGCGGAATCTCAGGCGTATATACACGCGTATAGGGTTACGTAGCGATATGCTAAGGTGGACCTATAGTCGAGAATATCTCGGCAACAATGTACAATATAATTTTGCGGTTTGTGGATTATTATTCCCTACCAAGGGACCTTTCCAATGATACCAAGTTCGACCCTCCCGAATAACTTTGAAGAGTGCGGAATCTCACGCGTATATACATGCGTAAGCGTTACGTAGCGGTAAGCTAAGGTGGACCTATAGTCGAGAATATCTCGGCAACAATGTACAATATAATTCTGCGGTTTGTGGATTATTATTCCCTACCAAGGGACCTTTCTAACGATACCAAGTTCGACCTTCCCGAATAACTTTGAAGATTGCGGAATCTCAGGCGTATATACACGCGTAAGGGTTACGTAGCGATATGCTAAGGTGGACCTATAGTCGAGAATATCTCGGCAACAATGTACAATATAATTTTGCGGTTTGTGGATTATTATTCCCTACCAAGGGATCTTTCCAATGATACCAAGTTCGATCCTCCCGAATAACTTTGAAGATTGCGGAATCTTAGGCGTATATACATGCGTAAGCGTTACGTAGCGATATGCTAAGGTGGACCTATAGTCGATAATATCTCGGCAACAATGTACAATATAATTTTGCGGTTTGTGGATTATTATTCCCTACCAAGGAACCTTTCCAATGATACCAAGTTCGACCCTCCCGAATAACTTTGAAGAGTGCGGAATCTCAGGCGTATATACATGCGTATGCGTTACGTAGCGGTATGCTAAGGTGGACCTATAGTCGAGAATATCTCGGCAACAATGAACAATATAATTTTGCGGTTTGTGGATTATTATTCCCTACCAAGGGACCTTTTCAATGATACCAAGTTCGACCCTCCCGAATAACTTTGAAGATTGCGGAATCTTAGGCGTATATACATGCGTAAGCGTTACGTAGCGGTAAGCTAAGGTGGACCTATAGTCGAGAATATCTCGGCAACAATGTACAATATAATATTGCGGTTTGTGGATTATTATGCCCTACCAAGAAACCTTTCCAATGATACCAAGTTCGACCTTCCCGAATAACTTTGAAGAGTGCGGAATCTCAGGCGTATATACATGCGTATGCGTTACGTAGCGGTAAGCTAAGGTGGACCTATAGTCGAGAATATCTCGGCAACAATGTACAATATAATTTTGCGGTTTGTGGATTATTATTCCCTACCAAGGAGCCTTTC
>NW_023365823.1:19165-24063 GCF_000003815.2 Branchiostoma floridae
GCAACAATGTACAATATAATTTTGCGGTTTGTGGATTATTATTCCCTACCAAGGAACCTTTCCAATGATACCAAGTTCGACCCTCCCGAATAACTTTGAAGAGTGCGGAATCTCAGGCGTATATACATGCGTATGCGTTACGTAGCGGTATGCTAAGGTGGACCTATAGTCGAGAATATCTCGGCAACAATGTACAATATAATTTTGCGGTTTGTGGATTATTATTCCCTACCAAGGAACCTTTTCAATGATACCAAGTTCGACCCTCCCGAATAACTTTGAAGAGTGCGGAATCTCAGGCGTATATACATGCGTAAGCGTTACGTAGCGGTAAGCTAAGGTGGACCTATAGTCGAGAATATCTCGGCAACAATGTACAATATAATTTTGCGGTTTGTGGATTATTATTCCCTACCAAGGAACCTTTCCAATGATACCAAGTTCGACCTTCCCGAATAACTTTGTAGAGTGCGGAATCTTAGGCGTATATACACGCGTAAGGGTTACGTAGCGATATGCTAAGGTGGACCTATAGTCGAGAATATCTCGGCAACAATGTACAATATAATTTTGCGGTTTGTGGATTATTATTCCCTACCAAGGGACCTTTCCAATGATACCAAGTTCGACCCTCCCGAATAACTTTGAAGATTGCGGAATCTTAGGCGTATATACATGCGTAAGCGTTACGTAGCGATATGCTAAGGTGGACCTATAGTCGAGAATATCTCGGCAACAATGTACAATATAATTTTGCGGTTTGTGGATTATTATTCCCTACCAAGGAACCTTTCCAATGATACCAAGTTCGACCCTCCCGAATAACTTTGAAGAGTGCGGAATCTCAGGCGTATATACATGCGTATGCGTTACGTAGCGGTATGCTAAGGTGGACCTATAGTCGAGAATATCTCGGCAACAATGAACAATATAATTTTGCGGTTTGTGGATTATTATTCCCTACCAAGGGACCTTTTCAATGATACCAAGTTCGACCCTCCCGAATAACTTTGAAGATTGCGGAATCTTAGGCGTATATACATGCGTAAGCGTTACGTAGCGGTAAGCTAAGGTGGACCTATAGTCGAGAATATCTCGGCAACAATGTACAATATAATTTTGCGGTTTGTGGATTATTATTCCCTACCAAGAAACCTTTCCAATGATACCAAGTTCGACCTTCCCGAATAACTTTGAAGATTGCGGAATCTTAGGCGTATATACATGCGTATGCGTTACGTAGCGGTAAGCTAAGGTGGACCTATAGTCGAGAATATCTCGGCAACAATGTACAATATAATTTTGCGGTTTGTGGATTATTATTCCTTACCAAGGGGCCTTTCTAACGATACCAAGTTCGACCTTCCCGAATAACTTTGAAGATTGCGGAATCTCAGGCGTATATACACGCGTAAGGGTTACGTAGCGATATGCTAAGGTGGACCTATAGTCGAGAATATCTCGGCAACAATGTACAATATAATTTTGCGGTTTGTGGATTATTATTCCCTACCAAGGGAACTTTTCAATGATACCAAGTTCGACCCTCCCGAATAACTTTGAAGATTGCGGAATCTTAGGCGTATATACATGCGTAAGCGTTACGTAGCGGTAAGCTAAGGTGGACCTATAGTCGAGAATATCTCGGCAACAATGTACAATATAATTTTGCGGTTTGTGGATTATTATTCCCTACCAAGAAACCTTTCCAATGATACCAAGTTCGACCTTCCCGAATAACTTTGAAGAGTGCGGAATCTCAGGCGTATATACATGCGTAAGGGTTACGTAGCGATATGCTAAGGTGGACCTATAGTCGAGAATATCTCGGCAACAATGTACAATATAATTTTGCGGTTTGTGGATTATTATTCCCTACCAAGGGACCTTTCCAATGATACCAAGTTCGACCCTCCCGAATAACTTTGAAGATTGCGGAATCTCAGGCGTATATACATGCGTAAGCGTTACGTAGCGGTAAGCTAAGGTGGACCTATAGTCGAGAATATCTCGGCAACAATGTACAATATAATTTTGCGGTTTGTGGATTATTATTCCCTACCAAGGGACCTTTTCAATGATACCAAGTTCGACCCTCCCGAATAACTTTGAAGATTGCGGAATCTTAGGCGTATATACATGCGTAAGCGTTACGTAGCGGTAAGCTAAGGTGGACCTATAGTCGAGAATATCTCGGCAGCAATGTACAATATAATTTTGCGGTTTGTGGATTATTATTCCCTACCAAGGGACCTTTTCAATGATACCAAGTTCGACCCTCCCGAATAACTTTGAAGATTGCGGAATCTTAGGCGTATATACATGCGTAAGCGTTACGTAGCGGTAAGCTAAGGTGGACCTATATTCGAGAATATCTCGGCAACAATGTACAATATAATTTTGCGGTTTGTGGATTATTATTCCCTACCAAGGGGCCTTTCTAACGATACCAAGTTCGACCTTGCCGAATAACTTTGAAGAGTGCGGAATCTCAGGCGTATATACACGCGTTTGCGTTACGTAGCGATATGCTAAGGTGGACCTATAGTCGAGAATATCTCGGCAACAATGTACAATATAATTTTGCGGTTTGTGGATTATTATTCCCTACCAAGAAACCTTTCCAATGATACCAAGTTCGACCCTCCCGAATAACTTTGAAGATTGCGGAATCTTAGGCGTATATACATGCGTAAGCGTTACGTAGCGGTAAGCTAAGGTGGACCTATAGTCGAGAATATCTCGGCAACAATGTACAATATAATTTTGCGGTTTGTGGATTATTATTCCCTACCAAGGAACCTTTCCAATGATACCAAGTTCGACCCTCCCGAATAACTTTGAAGAGTGCGGAATCTCAGGCGTATATACATGCGTATGCGTTACGTAGCGGTAAGCTAAGGTGGACCTATATTCGAGAATATCTCGGCAACAATGTACAATATAATTTTGCGGTTTGTGGATTATTATTCCCTACCAAGGGGCCTTTCTAACGATACCAAGTTCGACCTTCCCGAATAACTTTGAAGATTGCGGAATCTCAGGCGTATATACACGCGTAAGGGTTACGTAGCGATATGCTAAGGTGGACCTATAGTCGAGAATATCTCGGCAACAATGTACAATATAATTTTGCGGTTTGTGGATTATTATTCCCTACCAAGAAACCTTTCCAATGATACCAAGTTCGACCCTCCCGAATAACTTTGAAGAGTGCGGAATCTCAGGCGTATATACATGCGTATGCGTTACGTAGCGGTAAGCTAAGGTGGACCTATAGTCGAGAATATCTCGGCAACAATGTACAATATAATTTTGCGGTTTGTGGATTATTATTCCTTACCAAGGGGCCTTTCTAACGATACCAAGTTCGACCCTCCCGAATAACTTTGAAGATTGCGGAATCTCAGGCGTATATACACTCGTAAGGGTTACGTAGCGATATGCTAAGGTGGACCTATAGTCGAGAATATCTCGGCAACAATGTACAATATAATTTTGCGGTTTGTGGATTATTATTCCCTACCAAGGGACCTTTTCAATGATACCAAGTTCGACCCTCCCGAATAACTTTGAAGATTGCGGAATCTTAGGCGTATATACATGCGTAAGCGTTACGTAGCGGTAAGCTAAGGTGGACCTATAGTCGAGAATATCTCGGCAACAATGTACAATATAATTTTGCGGTTTGTGGATTATTATTCCCTGCCATGGAACCTTTCCAATGATACCAAGTTCGACCCTCCCGAATAACTTTGAAGAGTGCGGAATCTCAGGCGTATATACATGCGTATGCGTTACGTAGCGGTAAGCTAAGGTGGACCTATAGTCGAGAATATCTCGGCAACAATGTACAATATAATTTTGCGGCTTGTGGATTATTATTCCCTACCAAGGAACCTTTCCAATGATACCAAGTTCGACCCTCCCGAATAACTTTGAAGAGTGCGGAATCTCAGGCGTATATACATGCGTATGCGTTAACGTAGCGGTAAGCTAAGGTGGACCTATAGTCGAGAATATCTCGGCAACAATGTACAATATAATTTTGCGGTTTGTGGATTATTATTCCCTACCAAGGGACCTTTCCAATGATACCAAGTTCGACCCTCCCGAATAACTTTGAAGATTGCGGAATCTTAGGCGTATATACATGCGTAAGCGTTACGTAGCGATATGCTAAGGTGGACCTATAGTCGAGAATATCTCGGCAACAATGTACAATATAATTTTGCGGTTTGTGGATTATTATTCCCTACCAAGGGACCTTTCCAATGATACCAAGTTCGACCCTCCCGAATAACTTTGAAGAGTGCGGAATCTCAGGCGTATATACATGCGTATGCGTTACGTAGCGGTATGCTAAGGTGGACCTATAGTCGAGAATATCTCGGCAACAATGTACAATATAATTTTGCGGTTTGTGGATTATTATTCCCTACCAAGGGACCTTTTCAATGATACCAAGTTCGACCCTCCCGAATAACTTTGAAGATTGCGGAATCTTAGGCGTATATACATGCGTAAGCGTTACGTAGCGGTAAGCTAAGGTGGACCTATAGTCGAGAATATCTCGGCAGCAATGTACAATATAATTTTGCGGTTTGTGGATTATTATTCCCTACCAAGGGACCTTTTCAATGATACCAAGTTCGACCCTCCCGAATAACTTTGAAGATTGCGGAATCTTAGGCGTATATACATGCGTAAGCGTTACGTAGCGGTAAGCTAAGGTGGACCTATAGTCGAGAATATCTCGGCAACAATGTACAATATAATTTTGCGGTTTGTGGATTATTATTCCCTACCAAGGGGCCTTTCTAACGATACCAAGTTCGACCTTGCCGAATAACTTTGAAGATTGCGGAATCTCAGGCGTATATACACGCGTATGCGTT
>NW_023365823.1:24246-25594 GCF_000003815.2 Branchiostoma floridae
ACGTAGCGGTAAGCCGTAAGGTGGACCTATAGTCGAGAATATCTCGGCAACAATGTACAATATAATTTTGCGGTTTGTGGATTATTATTCCTTACCAAGGGACCTTTCTAACGATACCAAGTTCGACCTTCCCGAATAACTTCGAAGATTGCGGAATCTCAGGCGTATATACACGCGTAAGGGTTACGTAGCGATATGCTAAGGTGGACCTATGGTCGAGAATATCTCGGCAACAATGTACAATATAATTTTGCGGTTTGTGGATTATTATTCCCTACCAAGGGAACTTTTCAATGATACCAAGTTCGACCCTCCCGAATAACTTTGAAGATTGCGGAATCTTAGGCGTATATACATGCGTAAGCGTTACGTAGCGGTAAGCTAAGGTGGACCTATAGTCGAGAATATCTCGGCAACAATGTACAATATAATTTTGCGGTTTGTGGATTATTATTCCCTACCAAGAAACCTTTCCAATGATACCAAGTTCGACCCTCCCGAATAACTTTGAAGAGTGCGGAATCTCAGGCGTATATACATGCGTATGCGTTACGTAGCGGTAAGCTAAGGTGGACCTATAGTCGAGAATATCTCGGCAACAATGTACAATATAATTTTGCGGTTTGTGGATTATTATTCCTTACCAAGGGACCTTTCTAACGATACCAAGTTCGACCCTCCCGAATAACTTTGAAGATTGCGGAATCTCAGGCGTATATACACGCGTAAGGGTTACGTAGCGATATGCTAAGGTGGACCTATAGTCGAGAATATCTCGGCAACAATGTACAATATAATTTTGCGGTTTGTGGATTATTATTCCCTACCAAGGGAACTTTTCAATGATACCAAGTTCGACCCTCCCGAATAACTTTGAAGATTGCGGAATCTTAGGCGTATATACATGCGTAAGCGTTACGTAGCGGTAAGCTAAGGTGGACCTATAGTCGAGAATATCTCGGCAACAATGTACAATATAATTTTGCGGTTTGTGGATTATTATTCCCTACCAAGAAACCTTTCCAATGATACCAAGTTCGACCTTCCCGAATAACTTTGAAGAGTGCGGAATCTTAGGCGTATATACATGCGTATGCGTTACGTAGCGGTAAGCTAAGGTGGACCTATAGTCGAGAATATCTCGGCAACAATGTACAATATAATTTTGCGGTTTGTGGATTATTATTCCCTACCAAGGGACCTTTCTAACGATACCAAGTTCGACCTTCCCGAATAACTTCGAAGATTGCGGAATCTCAGGCGTATATACACGCGTAAGCGTTACGTAGCGATATGCTAAGGTGGACCTATAGTCGAGAATATCTCGGCAACAATGTACAATATAATT
>NW_023365823.1:25963-31882 GCF_000003815.2 Branchiostoma floridae
GGTTTGTGGATTATTATTCCCTACCAAGGGACCTTTGCAATGATACCAAGTTCGACCCTCCCGAATAACTTTGAAGATTGCGGAATCTTAGGCGTATATACATGCGTAAGCGTTACGTAGCGGTAAGCTAAGGTGGACCTATAGTCGAGAATATCTCGGCAACACATGTACAATATAATTTTGCGGTTTGTGGATTATTATTCCCTACGCAAGGGACCTTTCCAATGATACCAAGTTCGACCCTCCCGAATAACTTTGAAGAGTGCGGAATCTCAGGCGTATATACATGCGTATGCGTTACGTAGCGGTAAGCTAAGGTGGACCTATAGTCGAGAATATCTCGGCAACAATGTACAATATAATTAATTGCGGTTTGTTGGATTATTATTCCCTACCAAGGGACCTTTTCAATGATACCAAGTTCGACCCTCCCGAATAACTTTGAAGATTGCGGAATCTTAGGCGTATATACATGCGTAAGCGTTACGTAGCGATAAGCTAAGGTGGACCTATAGTCGAGAATATCTCGGCAACAATGTACAATATAATTTTGCGGTTTGTGGATTATTATTCCCTACCAAGGAACCTTTCCAATGATACCAAGTTCGACCTTCCCGAATAACTTTGAAGATTGCGGAATCTCAGGCGTATATACACGCGTAAGGGTTACGTAGCGATATGCTAAGGTGGACCTATAGTCGAGAATATCTCGGCAACAATGTACAATATAATTTTGCGGTTTGTGGATTATTATTCCCTACCAAGGGAACTTTTCAATGATACCAAGTTCGACCCTCCCGAATAACTTTGAAGATTGCGGAATCTTAGGCGTATATACATGCGTAAGCGTTACGTAGCGGTAAGCTAAGGTGGACCTATAGTCGAGAATATCTCGGCAACAATGTACAATATAATTTTGCGGTTTGTGGATTATTATTCCCTACCAAGAAACCTTTCCAATGATACCAAGTTCGACCCTCCCGAATAACTTTGAAGAGTGCGGAATCTCAGGCGTATATACATGCGTATGCGTTACGTAGCGGTAAGCTAAGGTGGACCTATAGTCGAGAATATCTCGGCAACAATGTACAATATAATTTTGCGGTTTGTGGATTATTATTCCTTACCAAGGGGCCTTTCTAACGATACCAAGTTCGACCCTCCCGAATAACTTTGAAGATTGCGGAATCTCAGGCGTATATACACTCGTAAGGGTTACGTAGCGATATGCTAAGGTGGACCTATAGTCGAGAATATCTCGGCAACAATGTACAATATAATTTTGCGGTTTGTGGATTATTATTCCCTACCAAGGGACCTTTTCAATGATACCAAGTTCGACCCTCCCGAATAACTTTGAAGATTGCGGAATCTTAGGCGTATATACATGCGTAAGCGTTACGTAGCGGTAAGCTAAGGTGGACCTATAGTCGAGAATATCTCGGCAACAATGTACAATATAATTTTGCGGTTTGTGGATTATTATTCCCTACCAAGGAACCTTTCCAATGATAAGAAGTTCGACCCTCCCGAATAACTTTGAAGAGTGCGGAATCTCAGGCGTATATACATGCGTATGCGTTACGTAGCGGTAAGTTAAGGTGGACCTATAGTCAAATATATCTCGGCAACAATGTACAATATAATTTTGCGGTTTGTGGATTATTATTCCCTACCAAGGGGCCTTTCTAACGATACCAAGTTCGACCTTCCCGAATAACTTTGAAGATTGCGGAATCTCAGGCGTATATACACGCGTAAGGGTTACGTAGCGATATGCTAAGGTGGACCTATAGTCGATAATATCTCGGCAACAATGTACAATATAATTTTGCGGTTTGTGGATTATTATTCCCTACCAAGGAACCTTTCCAATGATACCAAGTTCGACCTTCCCGAATAACTTTGAAGAGTGCGGAATCTCAGGCGTATATACATGCGTATGCGTTACGTAGCGGTAAGCTAAGGTGGACCTATAGTCGAGAATATCTCGGCAACAATGTACAATATAATTTTGCGGTTTGTGGATTATTATTCCCTACCAAGGAACCTTTCTAACGATACCAAGTTCGACCTTCCCGAATAACTTTGAAGAGTGCGGAATCTCAGGCGTATATACACTCGTAAGGGTTACGTAGCGATATGCTAAGGTGGACCTATAGTCGAGAATATCTCGGCAACAATGTACAATATAATTTTGCGGTTTGTGGATTATTATTCCCTACCAAGGGACCTTTTCAATGATACCAAGTTCGACCCTCCCGAATAACTTTGAAGATTGCGGAATCTTAGGCGTATATACATGCGTAAGCGTTACGTAGCGGTAAGCTAAGGTGGACCTATAGTCGAGAATATCTCGGCAACAATGTACAATATAATTTTGCGGTTTGTGGATTATTATTCCCTACCAAGAAACCTTTCCAATGATACCAAGTTCGACCTTCCCGAATAACTTTGAAGAGTGCGGAATCTCAGGCGTATATACATGCGTATGCGTTACGTAGCGGTAAGCTAAGGTGGACCTATAGTCGAGAATATCTCGGCAACAATGTACAATATAATTTTGCGGTTTGTGGATTATTATTCCCTACCAAGGGACCTTTCCAACGATACCAAGTTCGACCTTCCCGAATAACTTTGAAGAGTGCGGAATCTCAGGCGTATATACACGCGTAAGGGTTACGTAGCGATATGCTAAGGTGGACCTATAGTCGAGAATATCTCGGCAACAATGTACAATATAATTTTGCGGTTTGTGGATTATTATTCCCTACCAAGGGACCTTTTCAATGATACCAAGTTCGACCCTCCCGAATAACTTTGAAGATTGCGGAATCTTAGGCGTATATACATGCGTAAGCGTTACGTAGCGGTAAGCTAAGGTGGACCTATAGTCGAGAATATCTCGGCAACAATGTACAATATAATTTTGCGGTTTGTGGATTATTATTCCCTGCCAAGGAACCTTTCCAATGATACCAAGTTCGACCCTCCCGAATAACTTTGAAGAGTGCGGAATCTCAGGCGTATATACATGCGTATGCGTTACGTAGCGGTAAGCTAAGGTGGACCTATAGTCGAGAATATCTCGGCAACAATGTACAATATAATTTTGCGGTTTGTGGATTATTATTCCCTACCAAGGGAACCTTTCCAATGATACCAAGTTCGACCTTCCCGAATAACTTTGAAGATTGCGGAATCTCAGGCGTATATACACGCGTAAGCGTTACGTAGCGATAAGCTAAGGTGGACCTATAGTCGAGAATATCTCGGCAACAATGTACAATATAATTTTGCGGTTTGTGGATTATTATTCCTTACCAAGGAACCTTTCCAATGATACCAAGTTCGACCCTCCCGAATAACTTTGAAGAGTGCGGAATCTCAGGCGTATATACATGCGTATGCGTTACGTAGCGGTAAGCTAAGGTGGACCTATAGTCGAGAATATCTCGGCAACAATGTACAATATAATTTTGCGGTTTGTGGATTATTATTCCCTACCAAGGAACCTTTCCAATGATACCAAGTTCGACCCTCCCGAATAACTTTGAAGAGTGCGGAATCTCAGGCGTATATACACGCGTAAGGGTTACGTAGCGGTAAGCTAAGGTGGACCTATAGTCGAGAATATCTCGGCAACAATGTACAATATAATTTTGCGGTTTGTGGATTATTATTCCCTGCCATGGAACCTTTCCAATGATACCAAGTTCGACCTTCCCGAATAACTTTGAAGAGTGCGGAATCTCAGGCGTATATACATGCGTATGCGTTACGTAGCGGTAAGCTAAGGTGGACCTATAGTCGAGAATATCTCGGCAACAATGTACAATATAATTTTGCGGTTTGTGGATTATTATTCCCTACCAAGGAACCTTTCCAATGATACCAAGTTCGACCCTCCCGAATAACTTTGAAGAGTGCGGAATCTCAGGCGTATATACATGCGTATGCGTTACGTAGCGGTAAGCTAAGGTGGACCTATAGTCGAGAATATCTCGGCAACAATGAACAATATAATTTTGCGGTTTGTGGATTATTATTCCCTACCAAGGGACTTTTCCAATGATACCAAGTTCGACCCTCCCGAATAACTTTGAAGATTGCGGAATCTTAGGCGTATATACATGCGTAAGCGTTACGTAGCGATATGCTAAGGTGGACCTATAGTCGAGAATATCTCGGCAACAATGTACAATATAATTTTGCGGTTTGTGGATTATTATTCCCTACCAAGGAACCTTTCCAATGATACCAAGTTCGACCCTCCCGAATAACTTTGAAGAGTGCGGAATCTCAGGCGTATATACATGCGTATGCGTTACGTAGCGGTATGCTAAGGTGGACCTATAGTCGAGAATATCTCGGCAACAATGAACAATATAATTTTGCGGTTTGTGGATTATTATTCCCTACCAAGGGACCTTTTCAATGATACCAAGTTCGACCCTCCCGAATAACTTTGAAGATTGCGGAATCTTAGGCGTATATACATGCGTAAGCGTTACGTAGCGGTAAGCTAAGGTGGACCTATAGTCGAGAATATCTCGGCAACAATGTACAATATAATTTTGCGGTTTGTGGATTATTATTCCCTACCAAGAAACCTTTCCAATGATACCAAGTTCGACCTTCCCGAATAACTTTGAAGAGTGCGGAATCTTAGGCGTATATACATGCGTATGCGTTACGTAGCGGTAAGCTAAGGTGGACCTATAGTCGAGAATATCTCGGCAACAATGTACAATATAATTTTGCGGTTTGTGGATTATTATTCCCTACCAAGGAACCTTTCCAATGATACCAAGTTCGACCCTCCCGAATAACTTTGAAGAGTGCGGAATCTCAGGCGTATATACACGCGTAAGCGTTACGTAGCGGTAAGCTAAGGTGGACCTATAGTCGAGAATATCTCGGCAACAATGTACAATATAATTTTGCGGTTTGTGGATTATTATTCCCTACCAAGGAACCTTTCCAATGATACCAAGTTCGACCTTCCCGAATAACTTTGAAGAGTGCGGAATCTCAGGCGTATATACATGCGTATGCGTTACGTAGCGGTAAGCTAAGGTGGACCTATAGTCGAGAATATCTCGGCAACAATGTACAATATAATTTTGCGGTTTGTGGATTATTATTCCCTACCAAGGAACCTTTCCAATGATACCAAGTTCGACCCTCCCGAATAACTTTGAAGAGTGCGGAATCTCAGGCGTATATACATGCGTATGCGTTACGTAGCGGTAAGCTAAGGTGGACCTATAGTCGAGAATATCTCGGCAACAATGTACAATATAATTTTGCGGTTTGTGGATTATTATTCCCTACCAAGGGACCCTTTTCAATGATACCAAGTTCGACCCTCCCGAATAACTTTGAAGATTGCGGAATCTTAGGCGTATATACATGCGTAAGCGTTACGTAGCGGTAAGCTAAGGTGGACCTATAGTCGAGAATATCTCGGCAACAATGTACAATATAATTTTGCGGTTTGTGGATTATTATTCCTTACCAAGGGACCTTTCTAACGATACCAAGTTCGACCTTCCCGAATAACTTCGAAGATTGCGGAATCTCAGGCGTATATACACGCGTAAGGGTTACGTAGCGATAATGCTAAGGTGGACCTATAGTCGAGAATATCTCGGCAACAATGTACAATATAATTTTGCGGTTTGTGGATTATTATTCCCTACCAAGGGAACTTTTCAATGATACCAAGTTCGACCCTCCCGAATAACTTTGAAGATTGCGGAATCTTAGGCGTATATACATGCGTAAGCGTTACGTAGCGGTAAGCTAAGGTGGACCTATAGTCGAGAATATCTCGGCAACAATGTACAATATACTTGTGCGGTTTGTGGATTATTATTCCCTACCAAGGGGCCTTTCTAACGATACCAAGTTCGA
>NW_023365823.1:33211-36192 GCF_000003815.2 Branchiostoma floridae
TACATGCGTAAGGGTTACGTAGCGGTACGCTAAGGTGGACCTTTAGTCGAGAATATCTCGGCAACAATGTACAATATAATTTTGCGGTTTGTGGATTATTATTCCCTACCAAGGGACCTTTCTAACGATACCAAGTTCGACCTTCCCGAATAACTTTGAAGATTGAGGAATCTTAGGCGTATATACATGCGTAAGGGTTACGTAGCGGTAAGCTAAGGTGGACCTGTTGTCGAGAATATCTCGGCAACAATGTACAATATAATTTTGCGGTTTGTGGATTATTCTTCCCTACCAAGGGACCTTTCCAACGATACCAAGTTCGACCCTCCCGAATACCTTTGAAGATTGAGGAATCTTAGGCGTATATACACGCGTATGGGTTACGTAGCGGTAAGCTAAGGTGGACCTGTTGTCGAGAATATCTCGGCAACAATGTACAATATAATTTTGCGGTTTGTGGATTATTTTTCCCTACCAAGGGACCTTTCCAACGATACCAAGTTCGACCCTCCCGAATAACTTTGAAGATTGAGGAATCTTAGGCGTATATACATGCGTAAGGGTTACGTAGCGGTAAGCTAAGGTGGACCTGTTGTCGAGAATATCTCGACAACAATGTACAATATAATTTTGCGGTTTGTGGATTATTATTCCCTACCAAGGGACCTTTCCAACGATACCAAGTTCGACCCTCCTGAATAACTTTGAAGATTGAGGAATCTTAGGCGTATATACATGCGTAAGGGTTACGTAGCGGTAAGCTAAGGTGGACCTGTTGTCGAGAATATCTCGGCAACAATGTACAATATAATTTTGCGGTTTGTGGATTATTATTCCCTACCAAGGGACCTTTCCAACGATACCAAGTTCGACCCTCCCGAATCACTTTGAAGATTGAGGAATCTTAGGCGTATATACATGCGTAAGGCTTACGTAGCGGTAAGCTAAGGTGGACCTGTTGTCGAGAATATCTCGGCAACAATGTACAATATAATTTTGCGGTATGTGGATTATTATTCCCTACCAAGGGACCTTTCCAACGATACCAAGTTCGACCCTCCCGAATAACTTTGAAGATTGAGGAACCTTAGGCGTATATACATGCGTAAGGATACTTAGCGGTAAGCTAAGGTGGACCTGTTGTCGAGCATATCTCGGCAACAATGTACGATATAATTTTGCGGTTTGTGGATTAATATTCCCTACCAAGGGACCTTTCCTACGATACCAAGTTCGACCCTCCCGAATACCTTTGAAGATTGAGGAATCTTAGGCGTATATACATGCGTATTACGTAGCGGTAAGCTAAGGTGGACCTGTTGTCGAGAATATCTCGGCAACAATGTACAATATAATTTTGCGGTTTGTGGAGTATTATTCCCTATCAAGGGACCTTTCCAACGATACCAAGTTCGACCCTCCCGAATAACTTTGAAGATTGAGGAATCTTAGGCGTATATACATGCGTAAGGGTTACGTAGCGGTAAGCTAAGGTGGACCTGTTGTCGAGAATATCTCGGCAACAATGTACAATATAATTTTGCGGTTTGTGGATTATTATTCCCTACCAAGGGACCTTTCCAACGATACCAAGTTCGACCCTCCCGAATAACTTTGAAGATTGAGGAATCTTAGGCGTATATACATGCGTAAGGGTTACGTAGCGGTAAGCTAAGGTGGACCTGTTGTCGAGAATATCTCGGCAACAATGTACAATATAATTTTGCGGTTTGTGGAGTATTATTCCCTATCAAGGGACCTTTCCAACGATACCAAGTTCGACCCTCCCGAATACCTTTGAAGATTGAGGAATCTTAGGCGTATATACACGCGTATGGGTTACGTAGCGGTAAGCTAAGGTGGACCTGTTGTCGAGAATATCTCGGCAACAATGTACAATATAATTTTGCGGTTTGTGGAGTATTATTCCCTACCAAGAGACCTTTCCAACGATACCAAGTTCGACCCTCCCGAATAACTTTGAAGATTGAGGAATCTTAGGCGTATATACATGCGTAAGGGTTACGTAGCGGTAAGCTAAGGTGGACCTGTTGTCGAGAATATCTCGAGCTCGGCAACAATGTTCAATATAATGTTGCGGTTTGTGGATTATCATTCCCTACCACGGGACCTTTCCAACGATACCAAGTTCGACCCTCCCGAATAACTATGAAGATTGAGGAATCTTATGTGTATATACATGCGTAAGGGTTACGTAACGGTAAGCTAAGGTGGACCTGTTGTTGAGAATATCTCGGCAACAATGTACAATATAATTTTGCGGTTTGTGGATTATCATTCCCTATCAAGGGACCTTTCCAACGATACCAAGTTCGACCCTCCCGAATACCTATGAAGATTGAGGAATCTTAGGCGTATATACATGCGTATGACGTAGCGGGTAAGCTAACGTGGACCTAGCGGCGACAATATCTCGGTCACCATGTACATTATACTTTAGCGGGCTGTGGATTCTTATTCCCTACCAAGGGACCTTTCCAACGATACCAAGTTCGACCCTCCCGAATAACTTTGAAGATTGAGGAATCTTAGGCGTATATACATGCGTAAGGGTTACGTAGCGGTAAGCTAAGGTGGACCTGTTGTCGAGAATATCTCGGCAACAATGTACAATATAATTTTGCGGTTTGTGGATTATTATTCCCTACCAAGGGACCTTTCCAACGATACCAAGTTCGACCCTCCCGAATAACTTTGAAGATTGAGGAATCTTAGGCGTATATACATGCGTAAGGGTTACGTAGCGGTAAGCTAAGGTGGACCTGTTGTCGAGAATATCTCGGCAACAATGTACAATATAATTTTGCGGTTTGTGGAGTATTATTCCCTACCAAGGGACCTTTCCAACGATACCAAGTTCGACCCTCCCGAATAACTTTGAAGATTGAGGAATCTTCAGGCGTACGTATACATTGCGTAAGGGTTACGCTAGCGGTAAGCTAAGGTGGACCTGTTGTCGA
>NW_023365823.1:36688-37473 GCF_000003815.2 Branchiostoma floridae
GGCGTATATACATGCGTAAGGGTTACGTAGCGGTAAGCTAAGGTGGACCTGTTGTCGAGAATATCTCGGCAACAATGTACAATATAATTTTGCGGTTTGTGGATTATTATTCCCTACCAAGGGACCTTTCCAACGATACCAAGTTCGACCCTCCCGAATAACTTTGAAGATTGAGGAATCTTAGGCGTATATACATGCGTAAGGGTTACGTAGCGGTAAGCTAAGGTGGACCTGTTGTCGAGAATATGTAGAGCTCGGCAACAATGTACAATATAATTTTGCGGTTTGTGGATTATTATTCCCTACCAAGGGACCTTTCCAACGATACCAAGTTCGACCCTCCCGAATAACTTTGAAGATTGAGGAATCTTAGGCGTATATACATGCGTAAGGGTTACGTAGCGGTAAGCTAAGGTGGACCTGTTGTCGAGAATATCTCGGCAACAATGTACAATATAATTTTGCGGTTTGTGGATTATTATTCCCTACCAAGGGACCTTTCCAACGATACCAAGTTCGACCCTCCCGAATACCTTTGAAGATTGAGGAATCTTAGGCGTATATACACGCGTATTACGTAGCGGTAAGCTAAGGTGGACCTGTTGTCGAGAATATCTCGGCAACAATGTACAATATAATTTTGCGGTTTGTGGAGTATTATTCCCTACCAAGGGACCTTTCCAACGATACCAAGTTCGACCCTCCCGAATAACTTTGAAGATTGAGGAATCTTAGGCGTATATACATGCGTAAGGGTTACGTAGCGGTAAGGGACTATTCTCCCA
>NW_023365824.1:0-1082 GCF_000003815.2 Branchiostoma floridae
GCAGGGGGGGGGGGGGGGGCTA
Source organism: Branchiostoma floridae (assembly GCF_000003815.2). Lineage (NCBI taxonomy): Eukaryota > Metazoa > Chordata > Leptocardii > Amphioxiformes > Branchiostomatidae > Branchiostoma > Branchiostoma floridae. Next base: position 23 of record NW_023365824.1, read on the forward strand.
GGAATGTTTCCCACCTATTGTCCGGCGATTACTAGCTGTTAAATACCGGCAATACATTACAAAGGACATCTTTGGGGGGCTTCCTTTAGTTTGCAGCATGGATTTTTATGAGCTGGGCCCTTTGAATGCTGGTTATATAGAAAAAAAGGACGGACTGAATAATCAGCAAACAACACGACTTGGGGGCATAACGCATATATTTGACAACTTACTACAGCCGTTGTACATCGGGTCATCAAAAACGTCTCTTTACCTTGTTACAAGGGACAAGTTGTAAGTTGGAAAATTACGTACTGGTTTTATTTTTGGGAATGCAAGGAAATAGCACTGAAACATAGGGTGACACGTACTAAAAGTCACAACTTTTGGGGGGGACAACAGTTTGGGGGAGTGACAAGAAGCGAAACATTTCAGTTACAAAAGTACGACCGTATAGTGATAAAAAGTAAAATATTCAACAAAGAAAACTTTTCAAAAAATGTTTAAAAAATTGCACCACGTCAGGTTCGAACTCTGGTCCAAAAGTTACAAATCCAATCACTAGTCAACTACACCACGAAGCCTTGAGGTTCAAGTTGACGAAAAAATAGAACTAAACTGACAAAGCGCGTAATAAAAGAGACGGAAATAAACTGTAGGGCCGTCATTTCAAAAAGTTTAATGGCACGAATACTCGCTACAGTCCCGTCACCTTTTGATCACCAAAGTAAACTTTTTAAACTGATATAAAGAGTTGCTTCTGAGCAAGTAAAGCTCCCGCACGGTGCAAAATGACGAACAATAATGCCTGCTTGATTTGAGTTCACGGCATTTGCATGATAAGCAAGGGTGCGAAAAGCTCGCAGTTATCGCCCAATGTCAGTGACCTGCCAGCAGCTATTTGATTGGTCCTCGCTAGAAACTACTGAATGTCAAATAGTCTACACGGGGGGGGCGGGGGGGGGGGTATTGGCTGGCTCGTGTTTGTTGACTTTTGTGCGCCCCCTGGTCCTAACCCTAGTAGAAGCGGAAAATGCCTCCTGCACTTCGATTGGCAGGGTGAGCACCTGCCCGCTTGCTC
>NW_023365824.1:30326-36725 GCF_000003815.2 Branchiostoma floridae
CCCCGATTTAGCAAATTAAGTCAATTAATGACGTCATAATTACGTCATATTACGTCAGCATGATATAAAAATTTCAGAAATGTCTTCAAAGTATGAAAGTCTTAGCAGAGAGAACTTTATCATTTTTTTTCTTATAGATTCTCGTATATGAGACCCTAATTCAAATGATTGGGGTTTGGTTAGGTTCAACTTAACATAGCTGTTGAATGTCACAAGAATGAAACTCTCTTTTTTTTAATGTCTTACCTTGCGCCCTCTGGATACACCAAGTCCAAAAACAGGGTTGACCTAGCTATCTTATCTATCTTTCATCTTGTATTTGTATGTCTAAGACTCAGTAAAGATTATTTTGATCCCCTAGGCATTTCTCATTAGTTATGCATTGAGGTAACAATTTGCATAATCGAAATTTGTTGATATTTCTCTCATTTAGCAAATTTTGTAAGTGTGAATTGCCTATTATGAAATGCTGTGGATTAATAAATTGTCATTAATCATGCAAATTAGCCTTTGGTTTGCATCAAACATTACGACGATCCGTCAATTTCTTCCCAAGTTATTTCCCTCCAAAGTGATGATTTTTCCGGGAATTTTCGCCGATCAATGCTTAATTATGCTAACTAGCCCCTGATTTGCAAGATTTGCATCTGTCTAGCACTTCTTGAATTATTCCACTTCAAAGGGTACACACGGAAATGTCCCGAAATACCTATCGAATTTGGGAAATTCTTGCCAAACGGACGAACTCTGAGGCGTCGCTAAAACTGGAAAAATTTCATACGTCGTGAAATTGTTACCAGCTCATCAAATTTTGTGGCTGTAGGGTAAGCCGTTCTGGTGTTATGCGACATGAAAGTTGGCGCTGACCTAAAAAGCCCCTCCCCTCCTCTAAATAGGGTTAAAAAAGAGGAAATTTCACAATAGGTCTAAAGACACCCAATGGCAATGTATTTCATGCAGGTCTGAGGTCAACGTACTCTTGTTATATGTAGTTTTTGACAACCTATACGATCTCTGAAATGAACAGAGCCCTTTTTTGAAATATTTATAAAACGTTCAGGCTTTGTCCACGTTAAAGGTCAAAGATATATTATGTATGGACAAGTCTTACGCAGATCCCTTCGTATGCTCCTTTCTAAAATATGGCAGACATTTACCTTCCCTGACATGTTCAGATACTAGTAACGTACTCTAACAGGACTGTCCGCACGGCGCCACGACCACTTGTGGTATTGATTTTATTTCAGTATTGTAAGTCACTCCATATATTTCCCACTTTCCGCGAATACTGGCTACTGTGTGATGTGTGGCTGAAGGTTAACGTCATAACTTCTCACGTACTGCAAATGCAGATATGTTCGCGGTGGTTTTATGTTCACCGTTGTCGCTGTGACTGTTCTCCCCTTTTCACCACCTACACCATTTACAAATGCAATATCTGTATAAATGCGGTATAAAACATATGATGCGTTGTGTTGGAGGCGTATGAATACCTACAAAAACAAATTGAACACAAACCCGATCATTGAACACTTACTACATAATAATTCATCACGAAATACTGCATATCCGGGGATAGATATGGTTACATCAATGTCAAGTGATTACGTCACAACACCTGTAAGTGTTCTGTCATTTGCCGAATCGCTAGTAGGTGGTTTCCGACTGGCTGCCTGTAAAGGTGCCGGGGTTTCCAGTGTCACAGTGATCTCCCAGGCACCACCTTCTAGAGATTTCCTGTCGGATTACAGATTATCGTATTATCGTGTCTTATAACTGTTGACCCTAATATTACAAACTCAGAGTGGACAGAGCACTTGTAAGGATTGAATAATCTAATGAGAAACAAACATTTTAACTTAGATTTCGAAAATGCTATCACTAAACGGTCAGAACAGTTTAACACTAATTCATCAAATTATTAGATTTTCCTTTTACTGCACATTCCCACCTAATTGAAACGCAAGCATTCTAACCCCAATCTTCAAGTCAGGTGACAAATCCAATTGCAACGTTGACAACTACAGGGGGTCGCTCTCTCCAGCTATCTGTCTAAATTCTTTACACGTCTCTTGAATACTAGGCTGCAAAACTTTGCAGAAAATGATAATTTGTTATCCGACACACAGCCGGTTTTAGAAAGAAGTGCCGCACCACCGAATACGAAAGTTCTTATCTTCTCAAAGGGCACTACAAAGAAAATGTCAAAAGAATTCTTCATCTATAGCAAAAAAATTGAAGTTACGGACAGTTACACCTACCTTGGAATCCCTCTTACGTCCTCAGGTAAATTTAAAACAGCCAGAAAATTTCGAAAGACCAAAGCTATGAGAAATATCTTCAAATTCACTATTATCATCGGAAAATATTTTAATAACGCAAGGTAAAGATCTTTTTGAAAAAAAAATTGTAAAACCTGTCCTTATGTATGGATCTGAGTAAACATGCTTTGACCATACCTCGAAAACACTGAAACTTATTGTATCGAAAAATTATTTATCTTTCTTATGGAACAAACTTTAGTCAAATTTACATGGCCTTACTAAACACAAATAACTACAGACAGGCAGTAATTCGTTTCGAATCTATATTATCATCATTAGTCGTTGTTTTATGGAATGTCCAGCTAAACCAAATACTGTTTGGAAATATTCCAAATACGTGATTTGCGACGCATTTGTGCGAAACATAACAAGAAGGTCAGATTCTTAATTGACCGAAATATATTGGTGGCAACACGTGAAAATTGATGAACAGAACCCGGTCTTCTTTTAATAAAAACCTTGACACTTATGATTATCATCATCATACCATCACAGTCATTACAATACCGCATACTATTCATGGAGTTTTACTTATGGGGCATTATATGTAACCATTTGCTGAGGAACATTTTTCACATTCGTGTCTATTTCCATTTTACAGTAACTACAAATTTCATACTTTTAAGTTAGATTCATAAACGTAAAAAAAAGGATATCCGACAAGATTATATTTCAATCTTTCAACGGATACTCTTTGGCACTTCGGAGCCATCCCGCAAACCGTGATGTATGAACTGAAAAAATGGAAGTAACGTCGGCGTCAGATGAATGATGGTGTTTTCCACTAACGTCGTGGTAGGTTTGCGTCATTGTGGAGAAAGTCATGCAATTGTGACAAGCCTCTGACGTGCAGAAAATAGGAAATTTGCTCGTTCTTCACATGGCCATCTTTCTGTTTCCATGACACGTGTATTCAGCGTACACGTCCTGAATTTGTAGGACTTGCTTCTAGGAAAAGTCGTAACGTTATATTTCTACCACGCTCTTAAAACAGATGGGCTGGTATCTGTGGGCTGGGATGGACTGGTATCTGTGGATAGTTTCATCAGGTTTGATTGTCACTGACGCTATCATTTTGCTCAACCATTGTTTATTTCGCACCGGCGTTTCGGCCGTGTGTCGCCTTCCTAAAGGTGCACTCTCACGGGACGTGGGCACGCTTGCGGCATTGCGGGGTTCGTTCACTGCGTCACTGTTTGTTACTTTTTCCGATTATTTTGCAATCCAGATATTGCATAATAAGCAAAAGTATGACATAGAAGACAACAAAATACACAACAAGTTAGAAAATCTGTTCTTAATCTCTAAAATTCGTTGAGTATTTTTCGACCCCCACAATGCCGCAAGCGTGCCCCACGTCCGGTGAGAGTGCACCTTAAGGGCAATCCTGATTGGTACTGCAGCACTAGGTATCGTTGCGTAAAGCCTCTTCACACGAGAGCAAGAATGAGCCGGAATATTGTCCGACTGAAAATTATTATTCTAGAAATTCTCACTGCATTATAGATATTTGTTCCCGTTCCTTTGGCTAGCCCAAAAGTTGTTGACATGCTAAAAGCTTTCGAGGTGCATTGGAAGTAGAGGAATATTGAACGGCATTCAAAGTGTATTCTAAGTGCATTTTAACTATTCTAACTGCAGTATGGCTACTTCGAATCTGGTTCTGCTTGATTCCTGCTAATTCGGTTTCAGTGTGAAGGCCCTATTACAGTTACAGATGCGATCACAAACGTAAAGTATGTACAGTGGTATTAACTTCAATGCAGGAAGACTGTTTAATTTTTAAGAGTTTCTGCGTTCTTAGAAGATACCGTTGTCGTCTAACCCAGACGGAGGGAGACAAGGTATAGCCACGAGAGAAACCCAAGCAATGGCAAATTAACAATGGTGTGTTTTGAAGAAATATCCAATCCCACAGCTGGGATTTGGAAATATCAACTATGTAGGAAAAAGGAAATACAAATTTGACTACTGTATAGATAATTGACTCGGAAACTTTACCCCAACCGTTTGTTATGATGGTTTATTTACTAATACTGCAATAGCTCATAGAAAACCTTAAATAAAGCGGCCGAACCAAGACATAGCTGACATCTGTTATGCTTATTGCAAAACAAAAAAAGCTATGTGTTTTTAACATGTGATATCATGAAATTCTCAGGATAAAAAAAATGCAATACAAACAACAATATTTTGGTAAGTGACGCTCGGGCCCGAACACAATTTAGGCCAAAACACATCACTTCCTTGCTTTTCGGCCATGCTGTTTCTTAAATCCTCATCCTATTCAAACCAGGGGGCGCCAACTTCCATGTCGCATAACTCCAGAACGGCTTGCGCTGGAGCCACCAAATTTCGTTGGAAACAATTTCACGAAGTTAAAAAAAATTCTTGTTGCCATGGCAACTATTTGTTGACAGGCATTTTGATCAAAAATAGCTAAGTTCGGTTTTAATGTATTTCTTACGTTCATTTGCTATTTGCTCTGTGACCGGAGGGTAACCTCCGGCGACAGAGTATTATTTTTGACGACGTAAAGCGCGTTCGCATCTGTATCTCTTTTTCTTTGCCGCGTGAGTATGTAGTTTGGCATGTCCTCTGCATGGACTTGCGCGATGATACACTTTTTTTCTCGGTAGCTGTTTTTAATATCTATGTAATAATTTTAGAAACCACCCCTATATCCCAGGGGCAGGCCATGAAGTTTGGAAATTAGCTTATCTCCAAGCAGATATGGGGTTATGTGTTCTCTAATGTAGAACATCTGTCAGAACAGAGGAACCGTTATGTGCACTTCGTGTTGTCAGCTGTTCACAGCTATCACTGCTGTGGATGTTTGGAGCAACGTTTTACAAAGGTGTGCGTCTAAGGTATGCATTGTGAAACTGTGTGGTTCTTGTTATTTGGGGTCTTTCTTTTGAGACGATGATTTTGCTGTCGATGCGTACAGGATTGTGTTTTAAATTTGGCAGTAATAGGTACTAGGTACATTAGCTTTTAAGTAAGTTTTTGGTATAAGTCAATAAGTCTCTATGCGATAGAAGCACCATGTTATACACCACAGAAAACAACACGGTCACTTGTTACTGTTTTCTTACATGAATAAAATCTTATGTTATCAAAAATATCTTTCATAATTAGATATGCACGCATTATGCTAATTTGATGACTTCATCGGCCAAAATCCAAGATGACGGACCATCTAATCAGATAAAGAATAACTAGCTTAGACTTATCATCCCTTATAATGTGCAACTACCTGGTTTGTAATCCAAAACGTTTAAATGTCAAACGCTTTTAGTCTGTTTGTCACATAATGTATGGTTTATCTTGTCCTATATAGTTGTTGAGTCTACACGATGGGTTTTTCCCTGGAGATAAGCTTTATCGGCAAACTGAATACAGGTCTAGTTCTATAAGGTTTCAACGTCTGATGTAGGCCCAAGCATCGTGGTGATCAGAATCAAGAGTAGGTAGATAATAATACCAGGCTTACGACAGAAAAGACATGCATAAATAGTTCATAACAGTTAGATAGACTTTTCCCAAAAAGTTTCAATGCTAACCATTGCATGGTGTCAAGGTATCACGACAGACTGTCAAAGTGATGGAATTATGAAAAGAGCCGTGCGTTCAATCGATTTGATGTGCTCTCAATATGTGGATTCAGATGTCTTTATGTCAGATATCTTATGGCTTTGATTTTCTACTTTCGGAATTTTTGGAGCTCATCTGTTCATTGACGGGATTTCTGGGATTTTCTTCGTCTTTTTAGAGCGGCGCCAGTCTGTCCTGACAGAAAATGGCGGCTGCAAATCGAGTTAGCCGTGATGTTGTTACGATTCCGTGTTCCAGGGAAATTATGACCATATCCTGACACTAAATGAGATGACCTACAACATGAGCAGTGAACAATGTGAATGGACGAGACATGCTATTTATAACGTCTATTAGCCAAACGCCTTATGGTACTTTGACCTTTGGGTTCACACTTGCGTATATATATTCAGGTCCGTCTGCGGTCCATATGGAATAACGTCTTAGCGTCTACCACTCACTCACTCACCCAGTGGTA
>NW_023365824.1:36825-45235 GCF_000003815.2 Branchiostoma floridae
AATTCCCATGATATTAATACCTAAAGAAATCAGACAAAATGTTGACAATAGAGGGTTTCTTATCAATTTTTAAATTGATAAGAAACCCTCTATTGTCAACATTTTGAGTCTTAAAAGACTTAAAAGTCTTTTAAGACTCTGCTGTCAATTGCCACCAGAACGACGTCAAAATAAAATGACGTCATATGTATTTTAGCTCATAGCATATCACTTTAAATTCCGCCATCTTGGATCATCAACCTGAAATGTCAATGTCTTACGATACACCTTTTTCAACATATAACGTTGAAAACCGATGGAAATGGATTGGAAAACGTTTCCATGAATGTTTTCTGTAAGATGGCATAGAGGTTTACTGCATAAACTTGCCAGCTATGGCATCTGCGGCAAGATTCTAGCAACAATAAAATCCTTCCTGTTCTGCAGATCTCTGAAGGTCGTTATAAATGGTCAAGCATCAGAATGTCATAGAATCAATGCTGGAGTACCGCAAGGATCCATCCTCGGTCCAACATTATTTTTAATCTACATAAACGATCTGCCTGATCATATACTCAGATTATTTGTCGACATATATGCTGATGACACTTCAGTATTTGGCCACACATCCAAGAGATGTAATGACCGCTCCCTTGCAGCTAATCTCTCTGCTGACCTTGATCATACAGTTCAATGGGGCAAAACGTGGCTTGTGACCTTCAACCCTTCAAAAAGAAACCTTCTTTCGTTCCATCATAAGAGATCCGATCCGAACCTGCCACCGGTCCAAATGAGCGGGACTCTACTTAAAGAAGCCCCATGCTTTGAGCGACTCTTGGGCCTAAAATTTACACCTGATCTTAAGTGGAATTGTTACATCCAATCCGTTGCCAAGGAAGCTGGGAAAATGGTGGGCTCTTTGTACCGAACCAGAAAATATCTTACCCCCTCTGCTATTCTTTATCTTTATAAGAGTCAGATAAGGCCCAAAATGGAATATTGTTGTCACATTTGGGCTGGAGTCTCCCAGAACTGCCTGACCTGCCTCAATAGAGTACAAAAACGGTTAAGGAACATTGTTGGCAGCGACTTATTCGCCACACTACAACCATTGGCTCATAGGTGTGATGTAGCTAGCCTAGCACTTTTCTATCGGTACTTCCATGGTAAATTCTCGGCAGAACTTCATTCACTTGTGCCTTCAATACGAACCTTCACAGCAAGAACCCGTTTAGCCACTTCCACGGAAACAAATCATCCTTTTTTCCTCCACAATCCACCTAACAGGAGGAAGTTCCACGCTCAGAGCCTTTTTCCTAGAACAACATCGCTATGGAATAAGCTTCCACGGACTTGCTTCCCCACAGGGTACAGCCTGAAACTGTTTAAATTAAGGGTAAACAAACATCTCTCTTCACAATTCAATAATGTAACCCAAAACGCTTGAGTGGCTCCACAAGCCTTGTTTTGCGGTGACCTCTAAGTAAATAAAAGAAAAAGAAAAAGAAAATACAAAGTTGTGATGAAATCCGACCAAAAATAAGCTGATTATACTTGCCATCATGATACGGTTGGCCATCTTGGATGAACAATTTCGTCATCTCATTAACACAAATTATGAATATCTAGTTACAACTGTCATAATAAGATATGATAGATATATAAAGATATATGAAAACAAGTGGAGTTTGCGAAGAAATCTTGAACTCCCCTTGATTTAACCAAAATTAGTGAATTTTGTAAAATATGCCTTTCAGAAATCCAAAATTATAAGCTTATTCGTTTTTCTGTAAATTGTTGACAACAATATTTCAGGATAATTCACTTAGTTTGGTTGTCCTAGCACAAGCCGTTTGGGAATTATACGACGTCAAAATTGGCGCAGGCAGTTTTAGCAAATAGCGTCAAATTTCTTAAAATCTTCAGATATCATGTAAACATCTTTATCTAAAAAGTGGTGGTCATATGATAAGTCGTTTAAGAGTAATAGGAGTTAGAAGGGACGGGCCTTAAAAGTTTGTTTGTTTGTTTATTTTTATTTAACCAGGGTTACATATCGCCAATTTAGGCGTTTTTCAAAGTTCCCAGGGGGCAACCCCGAACATACATGCAATATAAAAGCGATATCAAATAACATAAATGGTAACATAGCGAGTACTAACGAAAATTAACAAAACTTAGCTTACAAATGATAAAGTAAAACAAATCAATTATACAACGTAAGCATAATGTAACTCAAAATCATTATCAAAATGAAATAAATGGAGATTTGCATACCAATGTGAACAAAACAAGAAAAGACATAATAGTTACGTTTTAGACCATGTGGTGTTCTGTTTTTTATATGGTTTTGAAGGTGGAAATGGATGCTGCTGCCCTTAAATGTGGAGGTAGCGAGTTCCACAGGGATGCGCCGGAGAACGAGAGAGACTTTTTCTTGTATTGTAGACGTGTTTTAGGTAGTTGAAGCCCCCCCACCCCACCCCACCCCTGTGTACTGTGCCGTGTGTGGTGTGAGTGTGTTTCAGCAGATGTGGTGAAGAGTTGGGAAATGTGTGGAGGAGACATTCCATTGAGTGCTTTGAACATAAAGACAGCCTTACTTCTCTTGTGATGCTTCGCTACAGGGGTCCAGCCCAGTGTGTTCAGAATAGTCTCTCTTGGAGTGTGGTGGTCGCAACCTAGCACTACCCTGCCCGCCCTGTGTTGCAACTTTTGTAGTTTGTCAATGCCCCCCTTCCCTCCCTGGTCCCATACAGTGCTACAATATTGAATGTGTGGGAGGAATAGTGTAGTATAAATTGTCAATAGCGCTTGCCTGTTCAGATATGGCCTTAGGCATTTCATGATGCCGATTATCCTAGACAGCTTCTTGTTAACGTGAAGAAAGTGGTAGTTCCACAGAAGGGCCTTTTCAATAACAACTCCTAAATACTTAAAAGTGTCCACCTGCTCCAGTTCAGTATCATCTAGAAGGAGCTGAAGTGACTGGTCAGTAGCTTTGGACCTATGTGATCCAACCAACATTGATTTGCATTTTGAAGGGTTTAAGGATAGTTTGTTGGCGACGAACCAGTGCATGAGGCGGATGCAGTCATTCTGTAGGGTCTCCTGAATTGTCTGTATGCTGCGATGGGAGAAGTACACAATGGTGTCGTCCGCATACATAGCTACTCTACATGACTGTAAACAGTTAGGCAGGTCGTTGATATATACAATAAAAAGGAGGGGTCCAGGACCCCTGAGGAACTCCACAAGTCACGCAAGATGTATCAGATAGTCAGGGATTGGTTACAAAAGCCCGGACTAACCACTAAAACGGCCAAAATAAAATACAGAGAAAAACCCCAGGCATAATATAATTTGAACATCAGTAAAAAAAAGTAAGCAAATGCTTTGATGACACAAAGTACATGTATCTACCAGGTCCTGAAAAAATCATACACATGCCTTTCTCTTACGCTCACGCTCTATACGCTACTCCTCCACTTTAGATAGTCGTGTCTGTTTAACCATGATTGCCAAACAGGGCACACGAAATAATACCAGAACTTAAAACACAGTACTACATACCTCTTTAAGCGCCACTAATACTACGATGCACACCTTAAGTAATACATATTATGCCTCTCTACAACAGAGTAATGAAATCTGATATATATATATATATATATGTCAGAAGGCAGACGCCACTGTTACAGTTGTAATGTAATCTGATACATGGAAAGTCCCATATCCGCTGTTTCACAGGAGAACAGTTGCACGTGTAATCTAACACCAGTCAATCACATGAAAACACAACCCCTAACTCAGAAATGGCTCTACTAACAACCAAGCAGATATTGGTGGAAAAACCAAAGAGAAATTATAACAGAACTGCCTCAGATTTCGTACCAAGCTGCTGAAAGCTCACTACTATCATCACTACAAACACCTTACAACACCACTGACCAAATACAATCGCAATCGCACGCTTCGTCCCTAACATATGATATAACACCAAAAACCCCCCACACCAAACGAAACAGACAAACTGCAAACTAGTCGGGAGGCCGGCAGTCAGATAATGGCCAGCAAAAGTGTATTATGAGCCCAAAAAAGGCCTCAGAGAGGCAATGATGCGTTGAGTTGCTTTCAGACTATGCTCACCAATGTTTGCGACGATCATGCCCCGTGGGTATCTGTACGTATCCGAGGCCATGAGCCACCATGGATAACACAAGAATACCTAGCCATGGCCCATGAAAGGGACTTCTACTTCGATAAAGCTAAAAAGACAAAACTAACATCTATGTGGGAAACAGCTAAGAAATTACGAAATAAGTGTAACAACATGGCACGGTATTTGAAAAAACAGTACTACTGTAACGAAATAGAAACTAAAGGGAAAGACAGTAAAAGTCTCTGGCCACATTAAAAACACTCTTACCGAGTCAAGCCAAACAACCTGTTAATGTCCCCAAACAACAACAAAAAAGTACTGCAAACAAATTAAATATTTACTTTACTTCAATTGGCTCTAAACTTGCTGCAGCGTTCACTGGTGCGTACAGAGCAGTCTTAGGACCGGCACAGTTTTCTTTAAAATTCACAAACATCTCCACTGAGTTCACATACAAGCAGCTCATGAGCATTCCTTTGGGAAAAAGCACTGGTCTGGATGGAGTGAGCAGTAGGCTCATCCGACATGCTGCCCAAATCATAGCAGGACCTCTCACTCACATTTACAACTTATCCCTAACTACAGGCGAAGTTCCAAAGGACTGGAAGAGAGCGAAGGTTACACCTCTGTTCAAAGACGGGGACAAAACCAGCTGTAGCAACTACAGACCAATTTCAGTCCTACCAACCTTTATGAAAATTTTTGAGAAAGCCATACATACACAAGTATACACTTACTGTAAGGACCATAAAATACTGAACAGTTTTCAGTCTGGTTTTAGGCCCGCACACTCAACCACTACAACCCTGGTTCATGTTACTGACTCCATCATTGATAAATATGAAGAAGGGTCTTGTTACCGGAGCAATCTTTCTTGATCTCAAGAAAGCGTTTGATACGGTATGCCATAAGATCCTCCTACTCAAACTAAGAATGTATGGGGTACAAGATAAGGAACTCACATGGTTTTGTTCTTATCTGACAAGCCGATACCAGACTACTGTCGTAAATGGAGTCCAGAGTGACTTTCTTGAAGTCACTGTTGGTGTCCCCCAAGGCTCGATTCTCGGGCCACTCTTGTTCATACTGTACATTAATGATTTAGCTGATTATATATCACATGGACAGGTTGTGTTGTATGCTGATGACACTGCACTTTTCTATGCATCTAAGACAGTAAGGGATGTGAATACTTGTCTGAATGCCGACCTTCGTAATATCGAAACATGGTTACACACAAATAAATTGACACTCAATGTTACTAAATGTAAAGCAATGCTCTTCGGCACAGCGCGTAGGCTGCAATCAAGTACAGAGCAACTGTCAACCACTCTTTCTGGCACCAGTTTGGAAGTTGTCACTAGCTTTAAGTATCTGGGCGTTTGGCTTGATCCTTGCTTAACATGGGAAGTCCATATTGACAAGTTATGTAATGCAGTCTCGTCAAGACTGGGAGTCTTACGGCGCCTAATTCCTTGTCTACCACAGCGCACTCTTGTTATGTTATTCAACTCCATGGTTTTGCCTAAAATGGACTATTGCGATGTGATTTGGGGTAACTGTGGTAAATATCTGTCAGATAGACTACAAAAACTCCAAAACCGGGCAGCTAGGCTTATTCTTGGTTTGAAATACACCCATCATGTTGGCGTTGATGAGCTATCTGCCTTGGGCTGGAAAACCTTAACATCCAGGGGAAACTTGCACCTGCTACAATCAATGTACAAGGCAGTTAACAATGAACTTCCCGATTACATCAATAGTTTTCAAAGGACTTCTGACTCTCACAGCTACCCCACCCGACACAGTCAGAACCTATCCCTCAAACTACCCCTTGTACGTTTGGAATGTGGGAAGCGCAAGTTCTCTTATAGAGCTGAGGTATTACTGCATGGAACAGTCTTCCACCATCTGTAAAGACCTGCACGTCAAAATCTACCTTTAAAACCAAATGCAGGGCTTGGCTAGCCTGACCTCTGACTACTCAATGAAAATGACAACTTGATAGTATTTATTTTGTTATTATCATTATTGTTTTCTTTAGTTTCGTACCATTATTTTCATTCATCATTTGTATTGATATCATCATCACTAGCAGCATCTATTGTTATGATTAGTATTATTGTTTACATCAGTTTCATTACCATTGTTATTTAATCATTTCATTTATTGCTGTCTATTTATGTTTGCCTATGTTTGTGATGAATATGTTTAATTTCTTTTTATGTAACACGCAGGGCTCCCCTGAAAAGCAGTGCAAGAGCACTGAGCTTGGACCACCCTGGTTAAAGATTACAGAAATAAATAAATAAATAAATGTACCAAGTACAATCGCAGTTGCGCGTTGCGTTCTGGAGACACAACGCCGGAAATGCCCCACTCACACACAAAGGACAAATTGCATTGTCAAGTTCAAACACAAAGAGAACCAAATCAAACCTGAGCATCAGGCAATCACCATCAACCCATGTACAGAAAACATTGCTAAGGCGTGTTTCGATCTGGTGATACATCGCCGGAAATGCCGCTTCCGCACACTTAAAAGGCCACCTGCAGTGTGCAGTTTAATTACCAGGAGGCTTCAAATCAAACCTGACTGCCAGGCTACCACCACTAACCCATGCATTAAATTTCTCTGCGCTCGCATCTTTCGTTCTGGAGATATATCATCGGTAACGCCCCCGCCTGCCCCTTACACACACACACTCACATGCTACTAGAAACTATCTTCATGCACGTAGATGAAGAAATCATCTAAGCAATGCAATGTGATGGAAGAATGCAATTACAAGACTAAGTATTAGCTTCATATCGAAAGTGAAATACCCTACAGGAACGTTAGATAGAAAAATGTATTGTAATTTGATTCATTAGAATAGAGGACGAATACCAGTTTCTAATAAAATTTAAATTAAAATTGTACAGTAAAGAAAGAAATGAAATGTAAAGGCTTGTAAATTTCCTCGTTCCACACACTCCAATACTGTATGAAAGTCATTTAAATTTAGTGCGGGTCATTGGTAAAATTGTTGAGAGAAAAGGGCTGTTTTCGTTCCTTTTCGCACTTTCGCTACCGAAAGTGCGAAAAGGAACGAAAAGGAACGAAGAATGAAGTAAATTCAAATAAAATCGATGGTAATATTAGGAAAAGGTAAACTGTGATCGGCAAATGCATTTTGCGGCTTGTTCCACGAAATTCCTATAGCAATGGTTCAATGGAGGAATGAATATTGATGAGACCTATCTATGCATATCTATGTTCATGTACGTGTTAATGTGGTTATAACATTCCTTAGAATATCCATATTACATTTATATTATAAAAATTCACAAGAAGAAATGGATTATGTTGAGAACGATTGCGCATATTTTATCATAAAAAGCCATGCTATGTGGATATAGTTGTTTAAAAAATGCAATGATAGCAAAGTTACAAGTATATGTATTGCACAATTTGTAAGAACTTGACCTTAGAGAAATATAGGTCGAATGTTCGAACCCAGGGAAGTCGACGATCGGAAGTTCGAGCCCAGCATGTTGGGAATTATTCTTCCTTCCTTTTTTCACACTTTCATTAATATCAATACAACGCCTTAAATTTGTTTTGCAACCAGGACATCTAAACCCGGCATTGGGATTTTTTTATCATCAGCGAGGGCCTGATGTCGGTCGCAAGAGGCAGAAATTTATTTGTATTGAATATGACGGAAAATTGTTGACAGAAATTGTATTTCCCAATATCCTTTGCACAAATTCCTCACGTTGGCACCTTTCTTCCCGCCAAAATGATGAATACTCATTGTACAACTTGATGAAATCTCTTTGGTACAATGTATATATGTCTCTCCTTTTACAGCTTTTCTTTCGTTGTGAACGAGCGAGAAGATATGTCTCCAGTCTCCAGAAAACCATGTTGTTGGCCCTGTTGAAAGGAGCTGTCATGCTCGTGGGGCAGCAGTTTATTAGCATATCTTTCCTGACCGGATTTCGCGGGTCATTTGCATGCGGCGCTCCCCTCTAGGGAGAATAAAAGCCACCCAAATACAACAACAATGTTACAATCTTGCCTCATCCTGAAAATGTATAATAATCGATATTCATCTACCACCCACTGAATTTTAGTCCTAACTTTCTTATCTCAGTTCCGTTTCTTTGTATTTCGCAGATCTTCAAAGAATAATTTAGCCACACAAAAACAACAGCCTGAAACAGCGCTGTAAAAATTTGATAATGTCAAATTAAATGCTCCGTCGACATCAGCATACATCG
>NW_023365825.1:0-12384 GCF_000003815.2 Branchiostoma floridae
TAGCCTCCATAGCAGGCTCTCTGGGGCTTTTTTGGGGCTCATAATACACTTTTGCTGGCCATTTCTACTTGTACTGGGTCGCTGATTGCTGGCCTTTTCTGATTGCCTAGCCCCAAGAGCCTGCATGTTTTCGGCCCTACAAAGTGATATTAAAAACGATTAAGCCAATAAACAAGGAGGTGCGAATTTCCTGCCTCCCGTGGACGGCTAATAAACTACACACAACTACACGTTGTAAAATGCTTGCAGCCGACATGCGAATTGCCTCTCACGGAGTTGTGAATGATTCCTAACGTGTGTGTTAGTAGGGCAGATGAATGGCTAATCGTTTTTTAATATCACTTTGTAGGGCCGAAAAAATGGCTTTGAAGTGGTGAAGTAATTTCTGTATAGTTTAAAATACTAATCAAACAACAATAAGACACAATCAGAAATAATTGCATGCAGTGTCACTGTGACCTACTATGTACACTGACTACTTTTTAGCATCCACAGCAATGGACAACAACATCGGCACACTTTCTGTTGAGGTTACTCCATGCAAAGAGGTTATAACCTTGCTCAGTACAAGGCCGATTACCAATCATGGGCAACGTTAGAAATCAGCCCGAATCGGCCGAAGGGACTACCCAAAGATCGTCTGTATCCAAGATTTATATATATATGATATAACATATAGAAAAATGAATTCAAAGAACTAGAAATCTAACATTTGACAGTAAGTACGTGGGGACAAGTACATCGTATGTGTCCCGATAAAAACGCATGAAAAACGTCAAAACACATCCTGAGCCTAACCTCTGCTTGGAGAGTAGTGCATACCTACCTGTACCAGCCGAAGTTCCCTCTATGTCATTCTCCACGATAGACACGATACTGGCCACCAAGTCATCGACTGTTGAGATCTTACTTAGGGTTCCTGCAGATGACGTCAAAACATTCATTCCATAATTATCTGTGGTTTAAATACACTGCATGAATTATTTATGCGGGACTTACCAAACTTACCATGTGATGATGACCATGGGTATGAAAATACCCGGCCGTCGGGCTGCTACCTCGGGTGATACGGAATATACCGTGTTGTATTCTATATATATATATACACCTACATATAGGACATTTATGTACAAAACCAAGTACTTGGACCAGTGTAAGGTTAGGTGCAGGTAGACATAAAAAATACCCGCACAGCTCCAATTTTACCTGCACTAACCTGCATATGCAGGTGGTATTTCGAGCCCTGATATTCACCTGTCGGGGTATCTGTGGTACTCGCGGCTTTGCAAACTCGTTGAATAAGCATGTCTTTCTCCTTGTTTAGCGACTGCACCCGGTGTTCCAGCTTGGTTCGCGTCTTGCCACGACTCAGAAGTTCTGCTCCCGACAGCAAACCTGTCGTGCACACCTGTGACGTTAAACAGAATTCAATTTCAATTTTATTCATAATCAGCTATTCATATTCATGCCTTCAAATACCAGAGTTACCAACCTAGGATTGATGTGTTCAAAAATTCGTATTTTCCCAGAACTATCGTAGAGTGGAATTTGTTATCACCAAGCACAGTAGGGGCATCTTCACTGGATGAATTTAAAGAACGCTTGCAGATAGATGTGCAAAAGTTAGGTATGACGGGTCCTTCGGTGTATTATAACCAGCTGCTGCCGCACCGCGTGCCTGCGAAGCTGGTGTGTTACGCCGAATGGCGGTTATACCGGCTAGTTGGATACAGATACAGATACAGCTAGCAGTGTACAATGTTTAGGGCATGCCCACTGAATTGTGTCGATTTTACACAAAAATCAACAATACAGATTAAAATCAAACCAAGTCAACAGGTATATACATACGGGCAGACTAAGAGTAAAGATAATAAAAAAAAAAACAGATCTCATGCACACATACTGGCACCAATTAAGTCACGAGAACGTCACGAGAACAATACCGATATGGACTTAGACATTTTACTCATTGTACAGGGGAATAGCTTTGTGAAGAAATGAATTACTGAGTCTTTTTGTACGGGCTGTTGGTATTGTGAGTTCAGACTTATTTCTGAGACACCGCCCTGTGGCCATAGTCCTTGTTGGTGGGACCAGATCACGTAGAGGGTGGCTTTTCTCTAGAATCTTTAGTGACTGAAGACGTTTGACTGAAATTACTATTACCTCGTCTTTGAACATCATCTGATCATCCACGCATTACAATGGGTACAGATACAGAGGCCGATATGTTATGACAAAGGTCTTCTGGAGTTCTATTAGTAAAACTCGTATGAATATTTTGTCAAATTGGTATGTTTTCTAGTAGTGAATCTTACGAATTCCGTAAAATTCGTATGGAAGTTTCCTAGTACGTCGGTAAATCTTATGAATTCCGTAAAATTCGTACGTTTCTTAGTAGCGAATCTTACGAATTCCGTAAAATTCGTATGGAAGTTTCTTAGTGAGTAAATCTTACGAATTCCGTAAGATTCGTATGGAAGTTTCCTAGTACGTCGGTAAATCTTATGAATTCCGTAAAATTCGTACGTTTCTTAGTAGCGAATCTTACGAATTCCGTAAAATTCGTATGGAAGTTTCTTAGTGAGTAAATCTTACGAATTCCGTAAGATTCGTATGGAAGTTTCCTAGTACGTCGGTAAATCTTATGACTTCCGCAAAATTCGTACGTTTCTTAGTAGCGAATCTTATGAATGCCCTAAAATTCATATGTTTCTTAGTAGTGAATCTTACGAATTCCTTAAACATCGCTCGATCGTATGATTCTCAGTAGTGAGTCTTAAAAACCGTGCCGTAAAACAATGTACTGTATCCCGAAATACTCATATGAATGCAGTAAAATGCGTATGGATACGTCGGCACCGCTGCGGATACCTACCGGATCTTTCACCGTGCTGTACGCATACTTAACAGTTTGTGATGGCGTCACCAATGACAACAGCCACACCGTCATAACATATATCAGCAATGCTGCCACCTTCATCTCAGCTCTGTGGATGAATCTGGACTCTCTGGCGATGTTTTGGTGCAGAACACTCACAAAAACGACTTGAAATGTTTGAACATAAAGTGTTACAACCTGAATAAAGTTAAGTTGACGAGCTCGAATGCCGTGTAACCATGTCCCTATCAAGGCGTTCCTTGTTTTGGTGCCAGCCTTTCGTTCGTAATTATTTACGTACGTAGCAGTCAATGCAATTACCTACCAGGTTGAAATCATGATCTTTGAAAAGGACGAGACGACAATTACAGCCACAAGTAGATTATTCTGAACAGGAAGGGGGTAAGTAATTTGATTTTAGTGAAAAGAAACGTCATTGAAGTAATTCGGTGACCTCCTTCCAAGGTCTTTTCGCCCTTACCAATTTTTGACAAACTTTAATTGAAAACAACAAAGGTTGGTGTGGGGACAATTTGCGGTTGTTCTTATTCCTCCGTTTGTGCCGATCATCACGTTGATCATTACGGCACGTACACAACGAAGGTCCCCTACTCTTTTCGATAAGTGCGGTGGGTTCTTTAACGTGCTCGAGTTGTGGCTCTCTTCGAACGCGGCACCTCCATTTAACGTCCTATCCGAGGGACAACCCTAGGCGAAGCCAAGTACTATTTTTTCAATCTTTTCCCTGGGGCACAACATCGGTGACTTGGCAGGTTTCGAACCCAGGACCTCTTGGGCCTAAGCCCAAAGCGCTGCTGATTACGCCACATGGTTTACAGTGTCTTTGTCAAAAATAATTTGATAGCAAATTCCCATTCAAAGTGTTTAACTTCATTTGGAGCCCATGAGTGGCTATTTTGGCAATTAAGCCGTCATGCCCTGTCACACAATCAGGGCCTTCCCACGATTTTACTCCCGAACATTCCCCAACCAATCTTGGGAGTAGCTTCCAATCCACCCAAATTAGCCCCAGTTGAGTTGTATCTAAGAAACAATTTACGTACCTCATAGTCGACTGGCACAGACTACTTTTAAAAGATTAGCGGGCAACCGCCGTCCAGTTCCAAAACACGGATGACTTTACGCACAACTCAATTTTAACCATGGTCTGGAGAAGGTCGGGAAGCCATGGTGGGCTATATGTGACAGGGGTTTAACTCCCAACCATGGTCTGGAGAAGGTTGGGGGGCAATGGTCGGCTATGTGTGTCAGGGCCTCAACGGTGCACACACCAGTTTATTTGGGGTCTGAAATCGAGGCTGCGCACCCTCAAGTCGAGAGGCACGTAATCGCTAGGATTAAGCATTGTTTGCTTCTCAAAAGGAAGTTTTGCGCAAGTTAAGTTTTAAGTCAATGTGCCAGCTATTGAACTGGCTGTCGTGTTCATTTTGACGTCATGCACGAATTAGATTCCATCCCCTAGCAACCGGAATCTGGAACTGAAAACATACTTTTTTTATCGTCCGATGTTCAAAACTGCCAGGAGGATTGTTGATTTGGTGTAAATGGGGATACGCATTAAATAAAACTATTATTTTTGATTATGATACGAAAATTTGCATTCTTCTGTCACAAGCACTTTAATAAGTGAAATGATCAGTCTTGACAAGATGTCTTGGCGTGCTGAAAAAATCATAGGCATAGACCCCAAAGTCAATAGCCGGTTACTGAAGTTCAGATTTATCCGTTGATAACCTGGTCCTCATTCTCTATTAGGGGGCTTAGGGGTGTTTTGGCGGGCCAAGTCTACTAAGAATTTTTTTTGGCAGTGGTTTGTTTCTGGCAGTCTATTTTTGGCTGGTCTTTCCAAGGGAGTGCTGTAACTTGTGCCCAGCCCCGTAAAAATATTCCCCGGCTTGCGCTAATGAACTGTCCGGGCTGGCTACACTCCTAACACCGTAGAGTTAGTGATGAGCTCCCGATGGATAGTCCTTTGCAATTGGTTGCAGATGGTCAATATTTGGTCGGCTAACTCCTGGTAGAGAGTGCAAAATAACTTCAACGACTAAAACATGTTTCGCATTTTACTAATGGCATTGAACTACACCTTACTTTTGTTTTCTTAGAATAGTGGCGCAATCTAACTTGTAGTTAGCTGTTTTTATGGCTCGATGTTCAATATCATAAGAAGAGTGTCCATTGATGCAAACCGTACGTTGAATGATACTCTGTTGTTGGAGATGATGCAAAAAAATGTAGTGTTACAAGCACTTTATTACGTGAAATAATAAACTGCTAAAAAGATGTTTCGCGTTCCACCAAGGGAGTAGAACCACACAGAACATCAGAGGGTTCATTTTCCTGTTCTGTAGTAAGTGTAACGCTATCCCTCTGCTGTGTACGGTTGAGATAGGACAGTCCACATAGAGGCACGAGACTCGCGACAAAGCAGCCTCCAGCCACGAAGAACGACGAGTTGTAGTTTTCTGTAGCGTCATACAGCCAACCTAAAAAGTAAGGTGAAGAACAACAAGAAGCTTTTATCAACCTTGATAAAATGTTTCATTCCTTGACAAAGACTGAAGTTGGGTAACGTTACGTCCAATGCGTCAATATATGTTGGAAATTACAGATCAGCTCTTATTCAGAATAAAATAAAAGATAGCTTTATACCTGCCACGGGAGGCCCCAGCAGAATTCCGACTCCCTCGCAGACCAGGGTGAGCCCAAAGGCGTTCGGCATCCTGACCACCCCCACCGTGTCGGCGACCAATGGCATGATCAGGGCACGGAAACCACCTGTACACGTTCCCATGGCAACGCTGTACGCAAGCAGCGCCGGATATGACGTCGCCAGCGGAAACAGGAAGCAGGCTAAGGCATTCAACGCTATGAACATCATGTAAACGTGGAGTTTGCTGATAATTTTCAGGTCGGAGAACCAACCGGAAAACACCCGCGCTAGCACCTCGGTGATGCCGGCGACGGAGAGGAGAAACGGCGCCTTGGTCTCGTCGATCCCGCGATATCTCGCGCAGGGCACCACGTGAACATACGGGATGAGGTAGCTGAAGGACGACAGGAGGTCAGCGCTCGCAAACAGAAGAAACCTCCGCTTTTTTAGGAGAGTGACGTCGAAATGTTTACGATGTGTTAGGTGGGAGATACTTTCTCGTTTGCTTTGATGGCTTTTATTGCTTCTTTCAAATTCTACGTCATTTTCGTGATGACTGGACTCTTTGTTGGACGTTCCGATCGACAGTTGCTCACCGGGTTCGATTGGAGTGCGAGGTGAAGGATCGCGGGATACCACATCCGCCGCCAGAACGATGGGCCGAAGCAAGGCCCCGCTGACGCACAGGTTCAAGGTCACTCCCCCCAGCAGCAGCAGCGCTCCTCTCCAGCCGTATGTCTGGGTCAAGGGCAACAATTTATATTATGTAACAATTTATATTATATAAGTGTTATACAATGCGTATCAATTTTTGCTATGTTCTTTCGTCCCCTTCGGAACCTGTTGGCTACGGGCTACGGTCACATAGGTCGTGCGATTGTCGTACGATTTTGATGCCGTAGGATTTTAAAGCAGGCTGTGACAGAACCAACCACAGACATGGATCCAAAGCCGTATTATATGTACCAAGACACTTGGCCTTTGCAGGAGACGTACATTTTTGTCCTCCGAAATTCCCGAAGTTAGCGATCGTACGACTATCGCACGACCGCGCCCTGTCAGTTCATCATAGGCCTAGAGACGCTGTTCACTCAAAACGTCCAAAAGTAAATGGTGTTTTTATATATCCAGTTGCAGAGATTGAAATTTGAATGTGTATTTGAATATTGTTTACCTAACCTGGGTGTCTAACCTTCATAGACGCATTCGGAAATGCAATTTTCCGTCTCGTAAACGGTCGTTGCCTTTCCGAACGGTTGTCATACCCACGCACCTGTTCCAGTAGCTGACAGACCGGCGCCAGTGCGAAGGTGGCCCCGCTGCCGGACAGCGCGATCCCGTTCACCAGGGCGCGCCGCTTGTCGAAATAACGGCCCAGCATGGCCACGGACGGCGCGAAAACCATGGCGTACGACAGCCCTGGAAAAAACGACACAGGGATATTCAGCGTTAATCTTGAAAACCTAATTTATGCTACTGTAACGCAAAGCTGACCATATGTCCTCCCGACCTTCTCTAGACTATGGTTGGGAGTCAAGTCTGACTGTCAAAGATAGTCCACCATGTCTTGATGATAACATAAGTAAACAAGTTTGGTAGTTCAGGAGTTTGTGAAATGAAAGCTGGTGCAGGCCGCAAAAATCCCTTCCCAGTCTGAATATGGTTAGTGCAAAAAGTGTTGGTCATTATGATATTTTGCATAAATTATGATAATGAGCTGGAATTATTAACACCTTACATTTCTCTTACATTGACGAAGCACAACGATCACCAATAAAAATTTGAAAAAGGATTCTATTGAGCAAAACATTATTGGGTCCGTTTGGACCCCACTCCATCATTTTAGTCGTAGAAAACTTGGGGATTGAAGGTTAAAAGAATCAAGGGGCCCGTTCGTGCCCCAAAATAGTCGGTGGCCATGCCACTTAGCAGTTACGCCCGAAAGTGCAGAAAAACAGTACGTAAATTACTCGGAGGGGCTCCTTTTTCCAAATGGGACCAAAGCATTAGCCTGTAGTGTTCTCCATGATTTGAATAAAGAAATGACCTACCCGTTAGCACGCCCAGACTGAAGTACAGGTACAGGATGCTGTTGGCTGTGTGTGACAGGGGCCGAGGCTTAACTTCCAACCATGGTCTAGAGAAGGTCGGTTGGCAATGGCTGTGCGTGACAAGGGCGTAAGTTGCGTCGACAAGGTACCTCTAGACGTTTTATCGATTAGGTCACGGCGTCCATTTTTGCCGGGTCCCGGGTTAATTTCAACTTAACTCTTAATTTTAAAATAAAATCCAGGAGCCCAGCCCTGCCCCAAAATAGCCCAGTAGCCACAGGGTACGTGTTCTACGCGGCCGCGTAGGGGTTAAGTGATTTGAAATGACTTACCCGTCAGCACGCCCAGACTGAAGTACAGATACAGGATACTGTTGGCGAACGTGCTGAGGACCAGCCCCAGGCACGACAGCACCCCTCCCACCATCACTACCGGCCGGGTGCCGAACCGCACGCTCAGTGGAACCGCAAGGGCGCCTACAGTGTATCAATCAATCAATCAATCAATCAATCAATCAATCAATCAATCAATCAATCAATCAATCAATCAATCAATCAATCAATCAATCAATCAATCAATCAATCAATGAATGAATGAATCAATCTTAATTGCACATAACTACAGCACCCCTCCCACCATCACCACCGGCCGGGTGCCGAACCGCACACTCAGCGGAACAGCAAGGGCGCCTGGGGGGAATCAATCAATGTATCAATCAATCAATCAATTAGTCAATCAATCTTTATTGCACAAAACGACAGCACACCTCCCACCATCACTACCGGCCGGGTGCCGAACCGCACAATTAAGGGAACAGCAAGGGCGCCTACAGGGTATCAATCAATCAATCAATCAATCTTAATTGCACACAACTACAGCACCCTCCCGCCATCACTACCGGCCGGGTGCCGAACCGCACACTCAGTGGAACCGCAAGGACGCCTACAGGGTATCAATCAATGAATGAATGAATGAATGAATGAATGAATGAATGAATGAATGAATGAATGAATGAATGAATGAATGAATGAATGAATGAATGAATGAATGAATGAATGAATGAATGAATGAATCAATCAATCAATCAATCTTAATTGCACATAACTACAGCACCCCTCCCGCCATCACTACCGGCCGGGTGCCGAACCGCACACTCAGTGGAACTGCAAGGGCGCCTACAGGGTATCAATCAATGAATCAATCAATGAATCAATCAATCAATGAATCAATCAATATATCAATCAATCAATTAGTCAATCAATCTTTATTGCACAAAACGACAGCACACCTCCCACCATCACTACCGGCCGGGTGCCGAACCGCACACTCAGTGGAACCGCAAGGACGCCTACAGGGTATCAATCAATCAATCAATCAATCAATCAATCAATCAATCAATCAATCAATCAATGAATGAATGAATCAATCTTAATTGCACATAACTACAGCACCCCTCCCGCCATCACTACCGGCCGGGTGCCGAACCGCACACTCAGTGGAACTGCAAGGGCGCCTACAGGGTATCAATCAATGAATCAATCAATGAATCAATCAATGAATCAGTCAATCAATCTTAATTGCACATAACTACAGCACCCCTCCCACCATCACTACCGGCCGGGTGCCGAACCGCACAATTAAGAGAACAGCAAGGGCGCCTACAGGGTAGAAACCAATCTATTAATCTTTATTGCACAACGATTGTAATGGTAAAACGTATGACAGGTCCTGCAGTAATACATATACAGCTACAAAACATCAAGAATAATATATACCCAGTTTTGCATCAAAAACAGTATATTTAAAATAAAAAGTTGTAAAAAATGTGCCGATCTTGTTGTTCAGTGCTGCGGGTTCTAATCTATGTCCTTCGCCCCTTCAAGGCCATGTCACGGTGACATAGCAGGTCACAGTGACACTGCATGCAATTATTTCTCATTGTGTCTTATTGTTGTTTGGTTGGCAGGTCAATCTATACACAAATTACTTCAACACTTCACTGTCAGGCTCCAAGGACACACACGGTGTACTTGCCCCCACATTTTGTGTCGTTGATTGACCTGTGACTTATTAGATTTATTTTCACTCAACACAATTTGGAGAAAATTCTCTTATTTCAGGAACACCTGGTCGTACGGGCGAGGAAGTCGACACAAGTTTAAGTTTCTAAAGCTTTAACGACATCAACAACATCTCAACTGCTTTTTTTTCATAATAATTTTCACCAACTACTTAGATTAAGGTACCCAGTTTGGCTCAGGTCACATTTCTGAACCGGGGCCTGGCCGGGCCACTTTCGGGAGCGAAAAATATCATATAAATTTAAGAGACATCAAAATACACAAAATGTCAAAATATGATTCATGTGCATGATATGTGTATATTTCAAGGTTTACATTTTAATTTTTCGTTTCTTAAAACATCCCGGCCGGGCCCCGGTTTGGAAATGTGACCTCAGATTTTAGCTTTAGTTCGTTCACTACCTCCTCCGTGCGCCACAGCCGACATGATGGAGTTGATCCAGGCGGTCCCGCCCGAACTCTCCCCGAAGTACTCCCGGAATTCCACGAAGAACACGCCGAAGGACTTCTGCACGCCGAAGACGCATGCGCACATGACGAAGTTGCTGAGGAGGATCATCCATCCCCACCCACCGTCCGGGGGCCGCTCGTGCACCTGCCGGGATCGCATGGGAAGGGGGGTCTGGAAAACAAATCACGGGTCTAAAGGTGGGCTCCCACTGCACTCGCGAGACGTTTTTTTGGAAGTTAAAAAATAACGCATGCGCAAGTGGCAAGATGCCCCAACAGTGACCCAAGAGTGACACAACAGTGACCCAAGAGTAACACAACAGTGACACAATAGTGACGCCAACATGTCTTCAACAGTATCAAGGTTATATTTTGTCTATTTTGCACCAAGTATCAAAAGTAAACATCATTTTATCATTGAAAAGCTATTTTGGATACATTTTGGATATCAGTTACAGCAGTTTTTCAGTTACAACAGTGACCCAAGAGTGACACAACAGTGACGCCAACATGCCTTCAACAGTATCACGGTTACATTTTGTCTATTTCCTATTAAAACGTAGGAAATATCAAGATTTTTCATTTGTGAAATATGCAAATTAACACACACCATTACACATACTTGTTGCAAAACACATAAGCGATGGAGTCAAATCTGGTACATGGTTCGTGTCCATTCATTTGGGTTACTTCTTTTACTGTAAAAGTCTTTCAAGGTTATCATATAACATAAGTAACATTCATAAGCATAAGCATCATCACAAGGGAAATTATTTCATTATAAATCTCATTTTTAGGCATTTTCATCATTTTACAGTGATTTTCATACATTGACAACGCTGCGACTTCCGATAACCTGTCCATTTAGTCTAGAAACGCAACAGTGACGCATGTCAGTGGGAGCGCAACAGAAAATCGGCGAAAATAACACAACAGTGACACAATCGACGAACCCCGAAGCGACGCAAGCGTGACGCGAGTGCAGTGGGAGCCCACCTTTAGTGGCAAGTCATCCTCCTACGCAGGGAAGTCTAACGGAGAAACACCCTGTCGGAAAGTTTAGATAAAAAAGGAAATCTCGACCCAGTTAAACTCACAGAACAGCTAGTCTTCCACTGGTCGTGACAGAGAAGACAGACGCTCATACACCCGCCGGGATCGCATGGGGAGGAGAGTCTGGAAAGGTTCAACGAAAAAGGATAGGAAAGACCATATAAGAATGTCAGTACTGTAATAGTGAATATCTGTATAGCTCTGTAAAAGACATTGTCCGGGGGACCGCTCGTGCACCTGCCGGGCACACATGGGGGGTGGAGAGTCTGGAAATGTTCAATAAAAAAGGATAGGAAAGACTGTATAAGAATTTAAGTACTGTACATACTATAGTGAAGATCTGTAAAGTTAGATTTTACTAGCTTTAGACTAGAGTAGTCACTTGCGAATTGATATAGCTGTTTTTACACTGTTTGAATCTCTTTTGTTACCTGCAATTAGCCCACGGGCAAGAATTTGCAATAAACTTTATCATTGTAAAGGGGAGTACAGTCTGGAAAAAAAAACACGTGTTTTAGTGGCAAGTGTGCAGATGTTGACACACTGGCAGCACCAAATCCGTAAGTGTTTTGGGCACCTTTAGACAGATTGGACGTGAGGATTGGTGGGCGTCACTCCACCGTCATGGGGACAGGGGCATGGCGAGTATCGAACTCAGGACCTACTAATACTGATTCTGATTTCAACGCTCTAGCCGTTGCGCCACACAGACACCCCAGTCTGAAAAGTTTCAACAAAAAAGGAAAGTGATCTCGATCCAGTTTTAGCTCACCGAAGAGCTAGCCTTCCACTGAATGTGACAGGGAAGAAAGACGCTATTCACAGGTTCATAGTACCGGGGAAATTTCTACTACTTTTCTAGTAACCTGTGGAGCCTGTTAGAGGCTAAGAATTCCATGTACCTCATGCGGACTTAAATATGCACACGTTTAAACGTGTGCCGACCAAGTTATCCATCTCACGTTTATAAGTCCGTGTATTTGTCTACACGTGAATCTATCTATCCGTTCATCGAAAGATATCAATCCCCATTTTGTAAGTAGAGCTATTGAAGTACATATCTTAACCGGTAGGGAGCGCTAATACAAGGGATGATTGAGTTCAAAAGTTCACTGTCCCTTTGCATAGAGTTTACATTGGAACCCTCTCTAGTTTATTGACATTCTCTCTGACTTTCCTAACAGGAAAACA
>NW_023365825.1:12698-14038 GCF_000003815.2 Branchiostoma floridae
CAGGTAAACCATTTTCGAACTTGACCTCACCTACCAAATATCATGAAGATCCATTCACATCTTCTCCAGTTATGCTGTTGGCAAACACAGACCCATACAACACCGTGGCACAACTGAAAACATAGCCTTGGCGAAGGTAACTAAAATGTATGTCTCTGTTGGTCTTTTGATATGGGGAATGTGTACAGTCTGTTACACAAAGACAAAGTTCTCACGGTGAGAAGTGTTTGTCTGGCGCTTGGATCCGATCCAACATCTTTGCCAATAAACATCACAATAAATCAGTGCACTTTAAATGCGCGAAGCTACGCTATTCAGATGACAAAGTTTCTTTAATCAAACTAAGTCTTTTTCTTGGCATTTTGTCAGGTGAACGAGAAACCAGAAATCAAAGGTTTTTTTTTTCTAAAAAAAAGCATGCGTGGAACGACCTTTAATAACAGTCACAGTGTCAAAAATGAAACCGATCAAATGGAAAAAAGAGCCTGGATATATAACGTTATGTACAGTGACATGTCATTGTCTGCCCCGTGGGCGAGGTGTAGGTGTAAGACGGTGCAAACCTGTTCATCCAGTCACTTCGGGTCACAGGTCGTACTGGAGAACGTAGGAATGTACATGGGTGCTGGTACTATGTTCCGTTCAAAAACAAGCGTATAGTTTAGTGTCGTTATAGGATCGGACCGCGAATAGAACCCACCTATCATGACATCCAAAGACTCCGACGACGGGAATTTCATGCGGAATTTCGCCCGTAGGTTCAGCGCTGCCGTTCCCGGTTCTGAAGACCAAGGTCACGCGGAGGCGGAAATGCGCGGTGAGTGAAGGTTGAGTCATGTTGTTGTTTAGAGCGGCACCATTCATATTGAGACTCCCATGCCATATGGTTACAACTTAAGCTCGGAAATGGCCAATCTCGACCGTTATTATATTTGGGACATGCGAGGTCAACAGATCAGGGATCAGCTAGCAGTAGCTCAACTTTAGCAGTAAGGTGACATCCTGTTCATTGAGCCCTACTTGGATTTCATTATTTAGTGTAGGGCGCCGCAACATTTTTCCTTCCTCTCAATTACTTGAACCCTGTCAGAAATTGGAATCTTTTGTTTGATTAAGAAGACTTCAGATCCAAAACGCGCCTCCTTATTATCATATTATAAACGACAAGCCTGGGTGACACCTCGTTTACAGTTTCGGTCGGTTCGCTTCGATAGACCCTTCCACCTAAAGGCCCCCTCTCACTTGACGTGCGGCACGCTTGCGGCATTGCTGCGTTCGTTCACTGCGTCACTGTTTTGTTATTTTCTTCGATTTTTTATGATTCAGATATTGCGCAATAC
>NW_023365825.1:14673-17873 GCF_000003815.2 Branchiostoma floridae
GTAGAGCAGATTATGTGTGAGATTTAATTTTCCACAAAACAGTCGGATACTTTTCTCCCATGCATAGTGTCGACAGCAATCAAGCATTTATCACCAAAAAGCAGTTACTCCACCAAGCAACTGCGTCACTGACGAAAGATGGTGGATGCTATCTGAAACGTCTGACCGTTTCCAAAATCATATCCAGTTGCTTTTTGGCGTATCTTATTACCTGGATGTCTAACATTCATCGACGTATCAAGCATTTATCATTTTATTACTATCCCCACATAAGACATGATGTAATTCATCACAGCGATTTAAAGTAAGGCTGGAATATCTAATTCAGCAAAGACCCACGTAACCACACCTAGGCTGTTTTTCTTGTTCCCATTTCCTTGTGGGGTTGGGTCTGCTTGGTGACTGTCTGAAGATCGCCGATAACACTGACCTACCACTTCCCTGTATTACGTCACCATGCTTTCCGTGTTGTCAGACTCGGTGATGCACAATGACAGTCACGCATCCTCAGTGACCCTCATCAGATCGTTATCTGAAGCTGAATACACCTGGTGTGGTCAACAATTTTCCCAGAATTGTCATGGACATTACCCGTTTTCTGGGAGGGACGGTGTGTGACGACACACTGACAAGCGACAATTGCGTAAAAGATGGCACCATATACTCTCCAAGCAGAGGTGCACGTGAGTGGGGAAAATCGTGACCTTTTCCTTATATGCCGTATTTTTCGACCAGCCTCATGATCTTACTGTTTGACCACACCAAGGAGCTGTCTTGTCTCTACTCCTTTGTTGCGCACAAACAAACAAACAAACCACGCCTAGAAGACACACACACAAAACACACCTGTGCCCCATGTCCTGGACGGTGCTACTATCTTCTGGTGCCTACTCATCTGTGTTCCTTGAATGTAATGTGTTGTTTATACCAGTAGAATGATGAGTTGAATGATTGAATGCATGTGGTTCCTCAGTATTACTAGACTGCATCTATGGTACACGTGGTTGGAGGCCAGTAGTTCTAACTGGTAGGTGATGTGTATGTGTATGTGTATGTGTATGTGTATGTGTATGTGTATGTGTGTGTGTATGTGTATGTGTATGTGTGTGTGTGTGTGTGTGTGTGTGTGTGTGTGTGTGTGTATGTGTATGTGTATGTGTATGTGTATGTGTATGTGTATGTGTATGTGTATGTGTATGTGTATGTGTATGTGTATGAGTGTGTGTGTGTGTGTGTGTGTGTGTGTGTGTGTGTGTGTGTGTGTATGCGTATGCGTATGCGTATGCTTGTGCGTGTGCGTGTGCGTATGTGGATTGGATGTGTATGTGTATGTGTATGCGTATGCGTATGTGTAAGTGTATGTGTATGCGTATGCGTAAGTGTATCACGGTGTACCGCAACCATATCCGCTGCCACGTGGTAACAAATCCCCAGATCTCCTTTTCCCCCATAGGACATCACATTTATGAACGTTGCAAAACACAGGCAGTTGTCCCTGTGTGTGTCTGTGCGTGCGTGTGTGCGTGCGTGCGTGTGTGCGTGCGTGTGTGTGTGTCTCTCTCTCTCTCTCTCTCTGTGTGTTCAAGTGTGTGTGTGTGTGTGTGTGTGTGTTCTATTGTGTGTGTGTGTGTGTGTGTGTGTGTGTGTGTGTGTGTGTGTGTGTGTGTGTGTGGTGTGGCAGGTAGGCAACACCTTCCGGCGCCGGATAATGTACTGTGCTTTTCTAGAAAGGAAGGTGATGAAGTGCTACATATTGTATTTCTTGTATGTTGCACTTGCAGAAGACCCGTCCCTGACCCCCACCAGACTCCAGATGCGGCGTGTGAGTGAGCCTGTCCTGCTGGGAGGCCGGCGGGGTGACGGGGCTCGGGTAGGGCAGGATCAGGGGCGCGCAGACGTAGGAGACTCACACCGTCGGGAGACGGGAGAGTCGCTGAAGCGTGGCTCGGCCTACATCTACGAGAACAGGCCCGGCGCGTTCGCCAGACAGACCAGCCGTGACTCCATGTTAAAGGTTCGAAAGTCTTTACACTTGTCTGCCATAAAAACAGAGGCACGGGTTTTAATGCAAAAGTTAGGTGTGACAGGTCGTTTAGTGTGATATAACCAGCTGCTGCCGCGCCAAGGGCCTGCGAAGCTGGTGTGTTACGCCGTTATACCGGCTATATAGATACAGATACAGATAATAGATATTTGACGATACTATATTTGATAACTACAAACATAATATATACATAATAGAAATCAAGCTGTGGCCTGAATCACATAGGGTCCCTGCCTATGGCACTGGCTGCAAATACACCCGATATTATTAGCGGATTGTATGTATCTATAAAACGTAAGTAAAATTTTATAACACTAATTATAGACCAATATGTAGTAGAGTAGATTTATTCTTCAAGCTACCGACATCTTGCACACTGCAGTCGTCGTTCAGTTCGCATAGTTCAAGTTTTGAACGTTTATTCAGCCCGTTGGTCAGAATGAAAGTTCAAAACTTGAACTATGCGACTTCAGATGTCTTACTTATATAGTAATTGTAGACCAAATTACTTCTACCAGCCAATAACTACATGAAAGGTCTAGAGAAAAGAATCAGCCGTAATAGGGCTGTCACACTGAAACCGAATCAGCAGGAATCAAGCAGAACCAGGGCGAATGAATTATTTGCAAAATTCGTGCCACATTCGGGGCCATTCGATGGGGAATTCCATGCGGGCCCTAAATCCCCTTCACACGAGAAGGAATGAGCCAGAATGCCGTCAGAATGAAAATTCTTTTCTATTCCTGTTCATTCGTAGTGTACTCTAGACATTCCGACTACATTCCAGATATTCTTTCGGCCACATTCGGGCAGGATTCGAGATGGCTTGCCGTTTCGATTCTCCATCGAATGAGATAGAAATCTAAGAATGTTTCGAATAATGTTGGAATGCCGCAGAATGCGGTCAGACTGCAGTTAGAATACCTAGAATACACTAGAATACAATTATAACCCACTTTGAATGCCATTCGATATTTCTCCACTTCGAATGCACCTCGACAGTTTTTAACATGTCAAAAACTTTCGGACTAGCCAAAAGAACGGGCACAAATAGCTGGAATGCAGTTAGAACACACTACGAATTGCCAGGGATTGCGAGGAATAGAAAATAATTTTCATTCCGACGGCATTCCGGCTCATTCGTGCTCTCGTGTGA
>NW_023365825.1:23326-28448 GCF_000003815.2 Branchiostoma floridae
CCTGTCCAGAGTATACCCAGGTATAATCTAGCCTAGGCCAGAATATACCCGGGGTATAGTCTAGCCTAGGCCAGAATATACCCAGGGTATAGTCTAGATTATACCCCCAGGGTATATTCTGGCCTAGAGGGGTGTAATCTGGATTATACCCCGGGGTATAATCTGGCCTAGGCTAGATTATACCCGGGTATATTCTGACCGGGGGTATATTCTGGCCTGCTACACCGGTATTATGCCAATGGATGTTACATGCGTGTGTAGGAAGGGTACAAGTCTGGGTAGTAATAATAATAATAATAATCTGGTGTATTATGCAGCCAGTAGGTACCCAAAGTATGAGTAATGAGGCTGTTTAACGTGGTCGAGGCACCTCCTCGAGCACGGGACCCCCGTTTTACGTCCCTCCCGGAAGACGATTTCGTGAAAACTTCGTGAGGCTACAGCAATCCGGACGTCCTTGGTTGGTCCCCCATCCAAGCACTGTCCGGACCGCGCGTTGCTTAACTTCCGAGATCGAGGGATCGGGTGTGCCAACGCACCACATTCGTAACGACCGTTTCAAGTCCACTCCTGCGGGCGAGCGCGGGTACGTGTTCGACGTCGAATAGCAAGTGCAGTTCAGTACAAACATTCAAAGCGGCTGGTAGTGTCTTCTTTTGTTGTCCGTCTGTCGAGCTCTCAATCCTCCTAAACCCGCTGCAACGGACCTGAACTTCAGGGAATCAAACCACCATCCTACATTCCCTACACATGCGCATACGGCACTGTTCGAAGACGTCTTTCTGATATCCTAATATTGTAATGATACTCTCTTCAGTGGGTTGTCCTGATCGACTGGGGACGCTTTGACTTCTTCAAGCTTCCATTCTAGTGTGTACTAGTATACCCACTTTTGAATGTTCAATTCTTTACTAGAAAGGGTTCTGAAGCAGTCACAAAACATTTTTTCTACTGCTGAACACTATTTTCTCGTTTACTTTCTAACCTCCTTGCTTATTACCAGTCGCTCACAATTAAAAGTTGGCGCGAAACTGGCGCAGTCGGCACTCCTCAGAAGAGACATTTCACGACTGACTTAAGTACTGCAACTACAGCCTCTCGCAATTACAGCGCCTTAAGGAGACGCTGATCAAAACCTATAACGTCCAGCCTTACTTAAGGTGCATCTGAGAAAGGATCCCGGAAGTTATAAGTTCAGGATAGTTGCGTTTTAGACCTACAATCGGCTACACCATGCTGTATGGTTTTTATTTAGGTAACGTTTAACAACTGGGGCTCGATTGCAGTACCTCAATCCACCGTGATATGTCTCTTTTGAACAGTGTCGGTTGTGCGTTACCTGTACAAGCTTGTTTATTCACATCAAAGAGGTTTCCTCCTTGTTCGCATGAAGCCGTAGAGTTTGGAGGGTCATGATTAATAACACGTTTTAAGAAGATAAGGACATCGATTGATTGATTGGTTGGTTGGTTGGCTGGTGAAATAAGAACTACGCGCTAACATTATTTTAACGGCTACGTAAGATATTGCAACATGTACACAAGGGGTGACTTGTTCTCCCCGCGGTGCATGTATTGCGCGCAATCAGGTCATTCACCTTCGGGAGAACAAGTCAACCCTGTGTATATGATGCAATATCTTACGTAGCCGTTAGACGTCTCTTTTAAACCGCATTGAATGGGCAAACATCTTTCTACTTTGGCATTACAACATTCGCTGGATGAAAATAAGCAAGCAAACTACAACAGAAACAAATGTTTCCCTTAGTACTGAATGACGCACTGCAGACTGTGCTCTTGTCCCTGGTGCTGAATGGTTCAATCAAAACTGTCGCTGTTGTCCCTGAACATCTGACTTACAAGGCCTCTGTCCTTGGTGCTGAATACGTGTTTACTGTTGTCAAATCTGTATGCTAAGATTTCAACTGTCTGTTTGCTTGTCTACTGTGTGAATGAATTTACTGGATTAAAAACCTTTAATGATATGTCAGGCTAAAACCAACAAATTTATTCGCAAGAGATGCAGATCTGAAATTTGTGACTTGAATACATGATTAGACTAAAAAGTGAAAAACATCAACAACACTATTTGTAACTTAGATGATAACAGAAATGCAACAGTACTGCTTGTAAGTTAAATAACCGTAGAAATGTTAATGATGTATGTGTTAATAATCTATCTTCCAATTAAATTTCCCTGCAGATCAAATACAAGTAAAACAAAAGTAAAAATCTTGAAATGCACAAGAGTACATAGACAGATAATTATCATATCTTACAAACATATAAATAAAACTTTGTTCTCCTATGCACTACATGTTGTATAAATGCTTTGCTTTCATAAAATGTATCATTTCTTACAAAAGGGTTCTTTTACAATCTTACTTGGTTGCTTACGATGGCCACATTACGATACCCATTTGGAAAAACGGTAACATTAAATCTCAATGGCAGCCTTATCCTGACAAAAAGAGCAGAAATGGCATGCTGTACTTTCGATCAACATGCCATATCATACCGATAAGAAGTCAGTCAGTGGTGACAACACAAAGCTTTTGGCACCATTTTACAAGATGTCATTGTCACCCTGTTCTATATAAAGGTTCTAAAAAGTCTATTGTCTAGAAATACAATGTCTTAATTCATAGTTCAATTGTTTGATAATTTTTTCATCTTGCCATGTATATAGAATGTGTATGACAAATGAGCCCATGGCCTGAAAGGAACAACATTAACGATGAGGTAACATTGCTTTGAGATGGTAACATATATCAGCGATGTGCACAGACATTCAAATGTGACTCAAATTCAAAATCTTTTTTACCTCACTGACTCAAGTTAAACTAGAGTCTACAAAACAAAATGATGCTGGTATTCATGCAGGAACAGAAGAGGGAGGATTATTACAAGTATGTTCAAGAACAGGTTAGTTACATAATGTGAAGGTTCTTTGATACTTGGGGTGATACACCAGAAAACATATCCCTATCTAGACTACATCATTTCAATCTCATTACATCCGTCACAAATTATGGTTGGATGTTCAACAGAATGGATGAAGGTCCAACACTTCCTACTCTTGTCACTAGGTGTCACTTCACAAAAATCCATCCCATCACTCAAAATCCTCATGAGCAGGTTGCGCCTGGTGGAAGGTTGGGTTGATGAACTTGGTGGTGTTGGTCACATAGAGAGGGTTCACATCCTGCAACAATGTGAGGCAATTTTCTTAAGAAACAAAGTCAGTCTAAAAATCCTAAGGCATGTTGTCTGTGCATGTTAGAATACTATTCAGGCACCTTATAAGTCAAGTTCAAAATCAGTTCATTCTTCAAATACGCAATCTTCAATGCATCAGTGAACAAGATAAAGTTAAAGTTCACATTTGTAATAAGAGTACTGATGACTAAAACAATGTAAAAATGAACTTACTGTCGTGAATTGTACTTTTTGTCTTTCCTTCTCAAACTCCATATATTGTTTTTTGTCATATATGTGGATTGCCACACGCCAGATGATAACCAAAATTAGACCAATCAGAACAATCCCTCCCACAATGCCAAGCACAATGGGAAGGATAGGAGCACCTTGTGGACACTCTGGAGGAAGCAAACAGAGAACAGTTGGTGTGCTTGAAAACAGGTTTTGAAATCAATATAACAATACCTTAAGTCATATTTGATTATAGTATTGTGTGTTATTATAATATGATAATGATAATATTATATAGAAATATCAAAGTTAAAGAAAAAACTGGTTCTACATTGAAGCAATCAGGAAAGTAAACCAGAGCAGGAGCGGGGTAGACACCAGGCTAACAAGACTCACCTTTGTCTTCCTGAACTGTAACCACCAGCATGTTGTCTTCTCCCCTCCCATACTTGAAGGTGAAAAAGCAGCCGTCTTCTTCGTCAAGAAAACGGCAGGTCTCTTGGGGAATTGGGCTGCTTTCTGAAACACCAGAAATAAAATCATGGAAGACATCCAGAACAATACATGTATCTTATCAGTTTGTTACTTCCATTATGATTGGATTGTAATGTCATAACGGTTACATAAAATAAATACATACCAGGGAAAGTATCAACTACTGTGGAATTAAAGTTGCATCTCCGTTGGCATTCTGCTGGTGACAGCGCTCCTGACTGGAAGACCTGGCACTGTACACAATCTCTGTTCAGTGCACACTGTCCTGGGCAAGCCTTTAGATTCAGAAAAACAAAGTATGCACATAACATGACATTATATATTGTGTTTTTATCAAGCTGAAAAATGCAGACTTTATCAAGAATTGTGATGTGCAAATTATATATGAGGCTGACCTTTACTTGACTTATGACTATAAGAAACAATTACTTTGTGTATCTGGAAAAACAGGAACTTACCGGACAAGTTTCACAGGTTGGTCCAGAGTACGGACTGTTCTGGTAACATTCGCACTTCCCACAGACACATTTGCCCTGGCCGTTACATATACGCTGTAGACCAAAATCAAAGCTTTGTTCATCAACATTGCGGATTTGATGTCTGAATTGAGTAGACTGACAACACCTCATCAGTTGTAACTGTTACAGTTTTTTGTGACAGAATCTCACAGATGACATGATAATACAATTAGATTAATTCTCAAATTGTTGAAAATATTCCTCTGGAAACCTATCATGAGTAAACAGTAAAACAAATTTATATGTTGTTCAGTGAATTGATGGAGGTGATATATAACAAATATGAATAGATGAAGAAACCTGAATACCTCAGGGTGCAAACTTCTGAGATTACTGATTATGCATTAGAAGAGACACTTTCAAAACTGATAAATTCCCCATTTCTCAACGTGGCAACCCTAATGTAACCTGTGAGGTTATGTTTTGCCAATGTCAATTGGCTCAAGGCTACTGAAGAAGGTGGGGACGTTTGGTTTATACACTCACCCCGTCTGCTGCCTTACACGTGTCCTCCCTCTTGGAGCACTGACAGGCATTTCCACTCCAGCCGTCATTACAGCGACACGTGCCACACTCACAGGTACCTCGATCCGGACCTGTCAGAAAGGACGATTTTATTGCAGCAATTATATGAGAAGTTTTCTTAGTTGCCTTGTGGCATTGGAATGATTCCATTTT
>NW_023365825.1:29162-30062 GCF_000003815.2 Branchiostoma floridae
ACAGATGCACACGCCCCGCCTTGAGCACAAGGTGTTGCTGTTGTTTGCCTTGCAACTTGCAGTCACGTCCATGGCACCCTCTATGGAGTCAGCACTACACTCACACTTTGAACCATATCTGGGAAATTCAATACGAAAACAAGACTCTTGCAGATAGATCAAGTCATCAAACAGAAAAAAAGTTTAACCTCATCAAAGCTAATTTGTGTTGCATTAACTACTGGGAATGATCCCAACATTGTAATTGCTTAACTCAACTCTCTAAATTCCAGCCATCTGTACTAAAGCCTTCATCGGGTCAAGTTGACCAATTACATGTACTGAGAACACATATCAACCATGTACTATGTGATTGGTGACTTTAACCAGATGAAAGATGGTGATTGCAGTGTTGGGATGCAGCTTTGCTCACGCCACCATCGGCACAGTTTGAATTTTTATACTTAAAGAAAAAACATTGCCAAAAACGCATTGAGCAGTCTTTAGATACATGTATTAAGTTTGGGATCAGTCCAGGTCAAAGTCATTTCTGTCATTGATGCCATAAAAGTGCCAATGGGCAGGAATTAAGGTTTTAAAAATTTCTTTAGTGATATGAAAATAAAAAAACTAACAGGAAAAACATGTGTGAAAAGATGCCATTAAAGGCACAGCAGGAATTTACTCCGTGGACTTCTTTGTTTTTCACTAGAGGGTTCAAGATATCAACCAAAGGCAATAATTATTGTATGAAATTGTATGGAAGACAATGAGCCAAAACATGTTTTTTTCTGTTAACATCACCTGTACATACCTGCCCTGGTCACACACACAGATGCCACATTGCAGGGTGCCATTTCCAGAGGAGCATTTGGGACTTGCCTGTACCTGAAGGTGAAGTATGAAATTCAATGTTACAGT
>NW_023365825.1:30162-35798 GCF_000003815.2 Branchiostoma floridae
AAGGATAACATATATTTTGCAAATCTAATGTATGGAGTTGACAACACATATATGTGGTATGTTTATTGTTTGCATGTTGTTTGGGTAACATTTTATCAACTTCAAACCATAGACGGTAGACCTAAAACATTTTACAAGACCTACAAGCAGGCAATAAATACAGGTGGGTGTAATCAACATAGTATATCAATTATATGAAATTCCATTAACTCAAAATTAGCTTGAGTCTGTGCAACACTGAATACCCATTCAACAACTTACCTGCAATGCTTCACACTCGCAGCTACAGAGAAATTCCAAGTTGACCTTAAGCTCATCACCAAAGCCCACAGGATCAAGGCTGAATGTGGCAAGGTTGCTTTGGCCCTGTTTAGGACAGTCTTTGACATTCACGTCAATGACAAACTCTGCCTGAAAACAATGTAGAAAAATGCTTTACTCATAACTTCTTTCATGAGTTTAATTTCTTCCCCCTTTTGTCCAATGATATTATTTTAAGTCTTGCTACAATAAAATATGAATTCTTAGAGAGTCCAACAACAAGAAAAGCAAATTGATTTTGACTTCCTAGAAATAATTTTAAAAGATTTCCAGATTCTGAAGCTCCATTGAATCCAATTAGATAGCATCAGTGGAGCAAAATGTTTTGTTATGGAATATTCTCCTTGGGACTAAGTTAGCTTGAAAAGGAGATAGTTGACAAAGGATTTGTAAAAGATGTCAGACTATTTGGATTACTGCTTTCTTTGACTGTCTCCATCAAGACATACATGTGCTAGTCTATAATATCTGCATGAAAAAGGTTAGGCTCAAAATTCAATAATCCTTTATCCCATTTCGATGTAAGACTTCATGGCAATTATTGTCTTACTGTGTCTCCAACTTGAAGACCCATGCATG
Source organism: Branchiostoma floridae (assembly GCF_000003815.2). Lineage (NCBI taxonomy): Eukaryota > Metazoa > Chordata > Leptocardii > Amphioxiformes > Branchiostomatidae > Branchiostoma > Branchiostoma floridae. The sequence goes on from NW_023365825.1 coordinate 31,063, forward strand.
AGCTTTCCTCCTCAGTAGTCCCACTAGGACAGATGGGTGTTATTGCAACATCAACCTCTGGTGGCAGGTTGACTGGCTGTAGCTTCACTTCTGACCTTAATTCCTACATTGGTGAACAAAAAGAGACATGTGCTGTTACCTCCTCACTCAGAGCTTGAAGGGGGTTGATAATGTTTTTGCTGTTGTATTGTTGGTGTATTTGTTGTGACATGTACATTGTATGCATTAGCAGGCCCATTCATGTAACATTAGGTCTTGGCTAACTAGATTGCTGTCATCTCCCAATGGCTCTAGAACTCAGCAGCAATCAATGGCATTGAGCCGCATTATCTATAATACAAACAATTATATGTAGGATCATTGCCCAGAAATGTGATCTCACCTTGTATGCATTTGTAACCAGTCCCACTATATTGGATGAGTCATCAGCCAGCTCTGCCGTGCGTGCACTATCAAACTGGTTTGACAATTGCTATGGAGGTAAAGTAGAGAATGTCAATGAGATGTAGAATTAATTCTTTTGGATTAAGGTATAATCTAAAATTACAATCATACTTGAGACAAGTGATAGACCATAGTCTTTTATGATCTATTTAGAAACTTGGCATAAGGGTGGCAATCTTACCTTATACACCTTGAGCTGATTTTTTGCCCTCTGATCAGTAACAGCAAAAATTGGTTGAATCTTTTGTTCCCTCAAAACCCTGACAACCTGTCCCACTGATGGATAGTCCTGTGGGAAAGAGTAATTAAAATGATGTTTAACAAAGTGTAGAAAAATGATTGGTCACAGAGACACACAATGTCTGGAATGATTTTGTCATTTGAATGACCAAGCTTTAGTCACTAAGGTAAGACGAATCCCTCCTGGGTGGACGTTTTGACCATTTTGTAACTCATAGGAAAGATTATACCCTTGGCTAGCAAAAGCAAACCTAAATTTGCATAGTTTGTACCTTTTGATACTTGTTACCTGATAGCTGTCATGTAAACAAAAAAAGTAGCTAGCCTTGGTGCTGATTATTCCATCACCTGGTTGTTCAGCTCTGTGTACTCGACGGGATTTCCTGAACTCAAATGGCACAGTCCATCATTTGGGGGCAAAATGGCAGCCAGTTTTCCATCACCTGCCATTTTGAAACCCTCATCGGAGGCATATAGCACCATTTTGGTGGCCTTGTCACGCCATCCAATCTTTTGCCTATGAAACATCAGATAAAAATACAGGTATGATGTTAAATACAAACAAGAAATAACTAACAAACATTCGCATTATTCCACCAGGTGCCATTATACCGCCACCTCAAAAAATGTTGTTATAGAGGCCTTCTCAAGATTGTCTTCAACACGTGATATCTGAATTGTATTACATTTAGGATATTTAACATTCGGTGTTCAAGACAATTTGGGAAGACCCCTATACTAACATTTTTTTGAGGTGGCGGTATTATGGCACCTGGGGAATTATGATAGTCCATGCTACATTTGCTCATGAATATCTAACCTTCTGATCTGAATGTACACTGAATTGCATGATAAAATCTCAAGATTGCTGACAACTTACTTTGCACATGGCAACCTGCAGAAGGGCCTCCAGGCCTCCCTCAGTGATGTCTCTGTTAGCAGAAACTTCCTCAGGGTTCGGCAGTTTTCTTCTCAAGGCATCTGCATCATCTGTCAGGTCCAGAAGGTGGCGGAAGCCAAAAACTGGTGCACACTGGGTATCTACATTGGGGCAGGGGTCTTGTAGTCTAGTGAAAGAGCAAGCAATAGGTATGTTAATCCTTGAGCTTGGTAAAAAATATGATTTTGAGTAAATCTGAAAATGGAAACTACAAATTTTGATGAATTGACGCAACTTAACTTTAACAGAAAACAGTTTAATAATCAATAACAGAATTCTACAAATCCAGCTTGTTAGAAATGTAAAGTTTTTCTAGATAGCTTAAGTTACCTCCATCAAGCAACATACATTTAGACTGGGTGTTTGATTTTCTTGAAGTTGTAAGGCAATCCGCATGACTAATAATCTGCAGGTTGGTCATGTGAGAGAGCATGCTGCTTGAGGTCCTGCCGTTCAAATGCCTTCTTAAAATTGAAAATGATTAAGCTGCACTTTACCGATCCTTGTTGGTGTTCACCATTGGCAGCACAGTCTTGTCCAGAAATATGCCCAGGCCCACACGAAAGTTGTTTGTTAAACTTTTCATCTCACGAACTGTTAATAAAATAAAAGGAGAACGTCCGTCAATATATTGAACAGGTGATTTAGCCAAGGATCTTACACGATGGACAATCACAAAGGAGCACATCTTTGACATGACTGTATGCACACTGACTTTGGTATGTAAGGACAAAGTTTTAAGTCACAAAAATCTTTAACTTTTTTTGCATTATTGCTGACCATAAGACTTGCACAGATATGTGCAAAAGTCTAGAACCATTATGAAACCTGCTAAAAGCTATGATCATAATACAATATGTCTAGACACCATAGTTTGTGAACAAAAGTCCTTCAGTAGGTCCAGGAGTACTTACTTAGAACAGAGTTTATGTCCACCAGTTTGCTAACATCGTCTTTCATACTGAATGACATGTCCATGAGGTAGTACAGGTCCAGGGGGTAGTCCTCAACCTGCCGAACCTGCATGGACAGCTGAACAGCATCACCTTGTAGAGTACACAAAGAAAGAGATACATTGTGCATTTTGCATGACTCAGCCAGTCATCCGTGTGTCACCAGGCCTTATATCATCTATTGTAGTAAAATAATAATATACCGGATATGTAATTTGGAGGATAATGATGTCATATACATTACTATTTGTTTAATTTTGTGGTAGTCCAGCAAATAGAATCTAGACAAAGACAACACATACAATCATTACAAGCTACAGTTTAGTCATTTAACGTTATCTAAATTTCACAGATGAATTATAACTTCAAGTTGTTTATAATGGTTCTATACTTATGCTTTACTTATGTTAAATGTACCTTTTCTCATTTTTAAGCTGATCTCCTGTGGCCTGACTTGAATAATGTCTCCACTTTGTGCTGTTGAGCTTAAGGCCAAATCCTGTAAGAGGACAAGAACAAAACTTTATGGACAAACTGCAATGTTACTGGTAGTATCAATTTGCAGAAAGTTATAGTGACCAATTCAACTCATGTTTTTTTCACTTTCATGATCCAGTCTATTGACATAAGTTAGAAAGGTGCCAGAATGTTTTTACCTTGGTTTTTGTTGGTCCCTCTGTGGTTGGGTTCTGTATCTTGGTTGACAGACAGGCGTTCTTCTGTAGTGTAGTGATGAGGTCGCACCGTGGACCCTGGTAACCCTGAAAGTTGGGGTAAAATGTATCAATGCAATGAGTCAGGTCTCCACATCATTTTTTTTATTGTTCATTATATATCTCTTTCATAACAACATATACTTTGATGTGATTGATGTAATTATGAACTACAAGTTGTTTGGTCTTTTGTATCAAACTAATCAGAAACAACACTTAAAAACGATGATTGAAACTCTGCCAGTGACTATTGAATTGGTCCTAATCTTTCTGTAAAAAAAAATTCACGAACAAAAAAAAAGAAATTCATTCATAAACTATCCTGTCCATGGTGCTGAAAGCTATTCATTCACAAACTATCCTGTCCATTGTGCTGAAAACTATTCATTCACAAACTATCCTGTCCATGGTGCTGAAAGCTATTCATTCACAAACTATCCTGTCTATGGTGCTGAAAGATATTCATTCACAAACTATCCTGTCCATGGTGCTGAAAGCTATTCATTCACAAACTATCCTGTCCATGGTGCCGAAAACTATTCATTCACAAACTATCATGTCCATGGTGCTGAAAACCATTCATTCACAAACTATCATGTCCATGGTGCTGAAAACCATTCATTCACAAACTATCCTGTCCATGGTGCTGAAAACTATTCATTCACAAACTATCCTGTTCATGGTGCTTAAAACTGCTCATTCAAAAACTACCCAGTCCATGGCGCAAAAAACATGTTTTTTTTTACAAACTATCCTTTCCATGGTGCAAAAAAAATGTCGTTTTTTACCAACTACTAGTATCCTGTCCATGGTGCTGAGAACTATTCATTTACAAACTATCCTGTCCATAGTGCTGAAAACTAATCTTTCTTTACAAATTTTCTTGTCCGTTGTGCTAGAAATTAGATATGTTTTACACAAAGAGGACTCTAAATACATACAACGCCTCGAAATGGCAACAATACCGCATATGTGCCCTCATTTCTAACTATCTGTTACGATTTGAGCCCCGAAAGGTGGACATGGGCCGGTTTGCTCCGATACTAAGATGTCATACCGACAAACGAGTAATGAAGACTAAACGTTACCTCCTCTGCACACCACCCGCATTTCGGACCTTGTCGAAGGCAGTCGGCGCAAGTTGTAGCAGAGCATTCTTGATCTGAAAGTGACGAATAAACAGCTTTGGCTTTTGAATTCCTTTTGAAGAAACGGGTTTAAAACCTGATGTTTTCATGACTCGTGCTTTTAATACCTGATCAGATGAAAACAGTATCTAGCAAAGTTGTAATGTGAAATTGCCAAAAACTTCTTTTTGTACATGGTCTACTTAAACCCCCCTCACATTAGGCGAAAATCGAGCGGACGACGAGTCTGCGAGCTCTAAATTACGAGGAGGCATGACTCTGCTACCGACGAAGAAATGGCAGAGTTCCCCCCTTCCCG
>NW_023365826.1:0-14644 GCF_000003815.2 Branchiostoma floridae
ATGTCTCATTGTCTAAGAGTCCATTGCCATTCTTTTGGCGTCTTGGGGCAATGTTGGATTCAAAAGTTATGCAATCATTTTAGGTTGATGGTCTTCAATTACACAGAATCTGCCATACGCGGCTAACACAGCAGGTTCGATTATTCTGGGATAGTTTTATATTCTACTTAACTTCTTTTAGTGTATTCATTCTTTAATTTCTCATCTATTTTCTATAGATTTTAAACAAGGCTTTAGTCTATTGGGCTCCATAATAGGAGCAAGTTATACCACATTGAAAAAGAAATAAGAAAGCAATCGAGTATTGACCTTTTGATAGCAGCTTTTGGGCTGCTTGTAGCCCTGAAACCGCAGACGGCATCTTATAAAATACGAGCAAATATTTTTCTTGGCCTTTGGGTCTGTTTGTTCTTTACCATATACCAGTAGGCATGTGACCTCTCTAGATATTTGCACACCTAAACTCATGCTTGACGAGGCTTTGGGTAAGATATCATAGCTTAGTGTGTGTACCTTGTGGTATGGAAACGGTGTTAACACATGTACGCACAAACGACGCCCAAATCCCTCTAGACCTAGTGGGAAATATTGCACCTCCGATTACGTTCATGAAAAAAAATCAGAGTCGGAAGCTAGCGACTCTCTTATTCATTTAGTATATTATATCATTTTATTCATATTCCTTTTAGATTTAGGCTGAAGTGATCTTGCAATCACACGGTAGCACTGTAAGGCACCAGGCACTTGTGTTTTCAACACCATACGCAAGTAGTGAATATACAATGGACAAGTATATTGATCAACTGAACATAGAGTCGATTCCATATTACCGAGAGGGTGTTTCTTGCCTTTTGTTCCAACATTTTGGAAATCTTTGTAACAATCTAACTGTGATAAGTAACTGTTTAGAACTATTTATAACATCTATGTGACGTTCTAAATATTTCTATGGTATTCAAACATGTGAGAAACATTTCTAACATCAAATACATTATTTCTGTTAGTTTCTAAACTGTTCCAACATAGATGCATCATTTGTGATCACATGTTCGAACATGGAAACAATATGATGAAACTGGGAAGAGAGCAATTCACACATCCCTGCCAAGTGCAGGAAATTATGTCTGTCTGCCACCTTCTCACAAAAGACTCACCAGTGTATACTAAAGAAAATCTAAAAATACAAGAGCCAAACAAAGGACCAAGCTTATCAGCTTTGTTTATGGGGTCAATAAAAGTTTTTATGGAGGGAAAAAATGACACAAAATGTTGGAACATGTTGGAACTATAACAAAAACACATAGATGTTTGAAAATTGTTCTAAATAAAGAGATAATTATATCATTACTTTCCCAAATGTTCCAACTAATATAAAAAGGTTCAAACATGTCTAAACTTTCATTTTGAAATGTTTGAACAATTTCGAACTTTAGTGTCTGAAATGTTCTTATACTCAAAATAGTTCAAACGTATTACAAATATTATTTCAAAACCATCTCGGTGACTTGGAATTGACTCTAGAAGTAGACTGAATGTTTAGGATCCATTATTATGCCAACCGCTTAAAGTAAGCTCTACTCTATTCATTTGTTAAAATTTTGAACTGCAGGAAGTCTATTCTGAAGTCAGTCTATGGAATGCCCTACAACCACACATCAAATCCCTCCCCAACATTTCACGATTTAAAACGGCAATCTACCATCATGTATTCTCAAGTTGATAGTTTTTATTTTATGATTGTGAATGTTTTTATCTGTTATGTATATATATATATATATATGTATGTTTGTGGTGTATCTGTTCGAACCCTGGAAGACTAGCCCTACGGGCTAAAGGGTATCTTAATAAAGGAATGCACTCGTAAAATGTTCCTTGCCCAGTAGTTGAGGAAAATAAAGGCCAGAGCTGGTGGATTTTTGCTAGCTAGGGTCGGTAGGGAAACGGAAAAAAATATTTGTTTTTCTCAGGAAAGATACAGCTGTGAAAGCTAAGTTAAACACATTGGCGTAGTTTAATTCAGTGATATTTGCTGGCATCTTTTCAGCTTCTCGGTGGCTTTCCGCAAACATGGAAACAGCTAAACGCGTGAAAACCAGTTGATATAGGCTCAGAGAAAAGCTTCGACGAAAAGAGTCCTCTACTAACATCTAATATGTTCTGATTTGTTGTCAAGGCGTTGGCGATGAATACATAAGAGGTGGCACTGTGTGTGGCAATTAGTAGGGGGTTTGGGCCAGAATCCAAAGGTTCTTGATTCGACATCCCTGGCAAGCCGCGACATTGTCCTGTTTGGAAAGGGACTTTAACCAACTCTCCTCACTGCACTCAGGTGGAAATGAATATATAGCTAGCTAGCACAAACAAATACACACGCACACACACACACACACCGAAAATTAACGTAACCTTTTTGCCGGATGTAATACCAAGGTATTACTGCATGACAGGTAACCTACCGTATGCCAGGGGAATTAAGCAAAGTAAAGCTTCCTCAAACGGACAAGAAAACAGATCCAAATACATTACCACCACTGAAACGCAGTAATTTCCCTTTGCGTCAGAATACAAAGTTTGACTCCCCAGCAGTCTTCATATCAATCCATAGATTAATTTTGACATTATGCGTAGGAATCAAAATCACTAATAATGCAGTATCAGGTTTTAGAGTTTCCACCAAATGTCGAGCTTATCGTTACGTGTAATTTTGCTGAGGTAAGGCATTAGCGAACAGGAAAGGTGTCGAAGTGTATCACACCGATTTGTTTGGGGGTTTTACGATTGTGGCGTCCTGGTTTTGAGCGTGAATGTAGTATCAATGGTGGGGTCAGATGGGGTAAATGTTAATTTGGCCCAGAACACGTATTCCTGGGTTCAAATGCTGTCATGCTATTCGCACTTTCTCAGAACTATCGTAGAGTGGAATTTGATATCACCAAGTACAGTAGAGGCATATTCTCTGAGTAGTTTAAAGAACGCTTGCAGATAGATGTGCAAAAGTTAGGTGTGACGGGTCATTCGGTGTAATATAACCAGCTGCTGCCGCGCCACGTGCCTGAGAAGCTGGTGTGTTACGCCGAACGCGTAACGGCGCTTATACCGGCTATATAGATACAAATACAAATACAGATACAGATACAGATACAGAACCTGTGCCCTTGGAAAAGACATTTAAAACGACTTTCCTGACTCTACTCACAAATGGGTGCCTGACTTCGTTTTGGGAGGTAAAGGGTCAAGGAAAGGCTTTGCATATGATGATGGAAATAACTTTCCTTACGGCCTCAAAAATTAAGGCAAAGGACTACCTTATCTCTTTCTGTCATTTGTATATTGTACTGTTATTATAGGTAGTATCTCAACGCACTTGGAGTCCTGCAGGGTTTGTTCACTGCCGTGCTATGTTTGCCGTTTATTTTTGAAAAATATATATTGCGTGTTAATGCGTAATGCATAAAAGCGTGATTTAGAAGACAACAAAATACACAAAAATTGGGTCTTTATCTATGCAATCTTTCGAACCCCGCAGTGCCGCACCTGTGTCCCAAGTGCAGTGAGATACCACCTTAACCATTGTTCATACCTGTCTGGAAGGCAAATAAATATAAAGGAGGAATGCAGAATTCATTACCCTTCACTAAGCTTGCATGCAGAATTCATCAACAGTCTCTTCGGCGTGCAGGTAAAATTTATCCCTCGTCGTTAAGCGTGAAATTTCTCAGCGAAGTGATCAAGCCTTAAGAGCAGATGATTGGTGCGCGTGTCTTATGTGATCATGTCAATACGTGCGTGTGTGGTCTATAGATATGCTGTAAAATAGGAGAAGTCATAATGATATACACCTTCTTCAGTCAACTAATAATGGGTGGCATGTAGAATTTGTGGAAGGAACCACATCACTGTGAAACATATGCATTTAACATCGACTATCATAATTTCACCAGGTGCCGTAATACCGCCGTCTCAAAAAGTAAAAAGTTAGTATAGAGGTCTTCCCAAGATTGTCTTGAACACCGAATGTTAAATATCCTAATTGTGATACAGCTCAGATATTTAGGTGTTGATGACAATCTTGAGAAGGCCTCTATAACAACGTTTTTTGAGGTGGCGGTATAATGGCACCTGGTGGAATTATGCGAATGCATGTACCCAGCGTACCCAGAATGGCTACGAGGGGTGATCAATAAGTCCTCCGCCTCATATAATAAGCACAACTCAGATTTCGAAGTATAGATGTCAAGTATAAAGTCTTATATGAATGTGTACCAAAATTCAAATTAGTGTGATCAGTACTTTGCAGGCGACACCCTGTATCGTTTACTTACAGGTAAGGGAGAAGGAAAAAAAACGTGGAACATTGAACTTCGACCTGGGGTGTGCGGGTCAACTTGCTCCGCTAAAAGCCAGACACACACCTCTTTCTGCTTGAGATAGGAATATAATCATTATCAAGCATTTTGACAATGTTTTTTTGTTAATGACAAGGAATGCATGGCATGGGGAACTCGACCCACACATGTCTGATCACAATTCACCATTGTTTTTCTCGCCACTTACCTTCTAATTAGAAAAAAAAACGAATGCCTGGAAAGTAATGACTGCAATGATTTTGATATAAGGCTTCATACTATGATGTTGTGCTTAGAAATCTGAGTTGTGCTTATCATTTCTGGATGAGGCCGAGGACTTATTGATCACCCCTCGTATATCGTATGCGCTCGTTGGCAAACCACCAAACGTTTTAGTTTCGAAAAAAAAAGTTAAATACCACCCAGAATACCACACACTCACAGAGTGGATGGTACAAAGCCTTTACCCTTTATGCTTCTGAAGGATGAAGTTATTAAAGCAGACAATGGTGGGAGAGATTTATTGTGGGCACTTTTTCAAACCCGCCGTCCAAGCCACCCCACTCTTTTGTAAAGCCGTCTTTGACGAGTCCACTGAGGCCAATTTATTTGCCATATACCTCAGGCCATGGGGAGGTTAATACCATCCATACGTCTAGGACATAAGGCCATGTTGGTTAGATAATATGGATGGCGTCTATGTACGCGCTCATCAGTACAGTTTTCGTTCGATTCCAGAACAAAAGGGTGTATCTCATTAGTCTCTACCAGACTCCATAGGTCGCTGGGAAAACCATAGAAATGGAACAAAAAGAGGCAAGCCGGCTAGAGAAGTACAGCCGGCTAGGGAACAGCTTGCGACATACTCGCAGTGAGGAAATGATTGTTCTGGCCCGCTGACTCCCCTAGTGTACGAGGGGCGGTCAATAAGTAATGCCCCTAACCCATTTTCCATAGCAGGAGATTAATGAAACTTAGCACAGTTATTAGTCTTTCACTTCATAGGAACCACCCAGAGTTATGCATTTCTCCCATCGTTTGATGCAGCTCTGGACACCGTTTTTGTAGGACACCCCAGGTTGGTCCTCCAACAGATGCCTCATCAATGGCAGAAGAGGGACGACCAGGTCTGGGAGCTGTTTCCGCAGACTTCCGGCCATGTTTGAATTCAGGATGCCAGCGTTTTGCAAGGTCATATGATGGGGCATCATCACCATAAGTTTCTTTCATTTCATCAAAAATCTTCTTTGGTGTGCGTCCTTTCAAATACAAAAACTGGATCACTGCGCGACACTCAACTGGTTCCATTTCACACCTGGTCCATTTCGCACCTGACTCAGTTCAAACACCAGTAAATCAAAAACCACAATTAGTTCAGAGCTGTTTTTTGCAACATAACCTATAACGATATGAAATAATACACAGACAAAATTGCATCTAGATCAGACGACTGGAAGTGGGCCAGGGGCATTACTTATTGACCGCCCCTCGTATATGACTATATATTTCTATAATTAGACCACCGATCTACGAAGCCTGGTAGAGGCTAGTATCTCACTGCACTTGAGGCACCGGTGAGGCACTGCTGGGTTCATAGTTGAGTCAACGAAATTCAGAAATAAAGAACTAACTTTCCTACGTTTTGTGTATTTTGTCTTCTAAGTCATACTTCTAAGTCGTATCAAGGAGGTTGAAAAAAGAAACCTCCTTGGTCGTATTACGCAATATCTGAATTAGGAAAAAAAATTCGGCGAAAATAAAAAAACAGTGCCGCAGTGAACGAACCCCGCAGAGCCGCACTGGTAACCCAAGTGCAGTGAGATACCACCTAAAGTTTTGAACCACACTATAAATCGTAGGAAGTAGCTGAAAAAGGATAAAGAAAATAAATGCTGTAAGTTGTAAAAAAAAATATCGGAAAGGTAATACTGATGTCGTAGAATGTCAAAGTTAGTTCCAAAGTCAAATAAAGATCTGAAAGAACATAAATGAATAATTTATTCTTCGGCACACCATACACTTTTTGCGTCTAGTCATTTGTTCAACCTTCCTGACCACTTAGATCTCAAAATCAAGGCAACCATTTTTACAAACGTGTTTCTTGAATAAAGAGGCTCTTTTTAGAAAATCATTGCTTTATCACCAACGTTTTAGTGACCGTCTGTCACCTTCTTCAGGGCAATTCTGACTGGTTCACATTGTACTGCAGGTGCACGTGAACCGGTCAGCAATGTCAACTACTGCAATGTGAACCAGTCAGAATTGCCCTGAAGAAGGAGACAGACAGTCACCCAAACGTTTGTGAGAATAAAGAAATTGTTGTGTAAAAAGAGTCTCTTTATTCATTGGCGTATTAACCTGATGAAACTATTTACAAACATATGTAATTCGTATTTTCCCAGAACTATCGTTGAGTGGAATTTGTTATCGCAAAGCACAGTAGAAGCATCTTCTCTGAATAGTTTTAAAAACGCTTGCAGATAGATGTGCAAATGTTAGGTGTGACGGATCGTTGTGTGTAATATAACCAGCTGCTGCCGCGCCGCGTGCCTGCGAAGCTGTTGTGTTACGCCGAACAGTGGTTATACCGGCTATATAAATACAGATACAGATACAAACATGTCTCTTTATTCCCAAGCTCACATCAGATTTGGACCTCCCCAATTATGTGATACGATCGAAGCCTTACTTGTGAATGAAGCAGGATGTTGGGGCTATGTTTTCAAAGGCAAGGATTTGAACTACGGTCTTCCCTGAGGGACAGATTGCAGTGAACATCTACTCATTTCCCGTCACCAAACAAGAGGCTTTCTTTCGTCGGCGCTATCAAGGCCTACGCCGCATCTATACCGTCTGAAAGACGTAAAACGGTCCGACCATTAGGTCGTAAAATACATGAATAGGCTTAGGCCTATAGGAGCAATTTTGCTGCAGACTCTTCCGAAGTTTGATTGCTTTCAATTGTTACACGGTACATCCGCGAGACGCGTGGATTGTCAAATGAATGGCTCTCTTGAAAACTATACTTGTCTTGTTTTTTTCCGAGCAGACAATGAACAGGGCAGGAAGCTTCACCCATTATAAAACACTTTACAACATTTTGTAGTAGAGATCTCGTTAGAAATTCTGCGAAAGTTCCGTCCTTTTACTGTCTTGCTATTTCTGGATGCAGCAAAGAGACTAGTACAAAGTGGATTCAAGAACTTTACGATAAGTGTTGGACAGCTACTTTCCATACAATATACAGCTTACGAATGCTTACAAATCCCTTACAAACTTTTTACAGCATGTTAGAGAGTTGCAAATTTTCGGGAAATTTAAGATTTTCCAGAGCGGCTGCAATAAAACGAAAGGCAAGGGATTTGGTTGGCTTTTATTATATATAATGTGGAAATTGCTCCGTGCATTCGTGAATTCCCATCGAAAGTAGATAACAGAATAAAACCAACTAGAAAGGCCGACATTTGCTTGAGAGCAAATGCAGCATATTTCAGCCATCTCCCTCCCCATGCAACAACAGACTATTCCAAAATCACCCATGTGCAAGAATCGAACACTTTTGTTTAAAAGTCACTTCCACTAATGACACTTAATGACACCCAAAAATGAATCTTACAAAATTCCTAGTGCAAAAATGGACTCTTCCAGTGCACCCCATGTGAATTTGCACAATAGACCAGTCCAGAAATACTCTCACTGAAAACATGGTCAAGGTTGAACTAAGCAAAAAAGGCATGAAAAGGTAAAATAGACCAGTCCAAAAACACTTCCACTAAAAATGGAATATTGAATTATCACCTTTCTAAAACTAAATTTGAAAACATCCCCATGCAAGAATGGACTCTTTTTGCGATGCCCCTATGTAAAGTGGTGCAGTCCAAAAATACATCCGCTAAAATTGGACTTGGACGTAATCACCAAAGTCCCAAAAATGGATTTTAAAAATCCCCCCATGTAAGCACAACCTATGTAAAATTGCAAAGTTGACCAGTCAAAAAATAACCACACTGAAACACTTTGACATATCAAATCACCAAAGTCCATAAACAAATTTAAAAAAAAATGCCCCCCTCCATGCAATAATGGACTCTTCCAGTACACCCCATGTAAAATTGCAAAATAGTCCAGTTCAAAAATACTCCCACTGAGAGACATTATATAATCAACAGTCCAAAGATGAATTTAAAAAATATGTACCCCCTCCATGCCAGAATGGACTCATCCAGATAACACCGGGCTCACTGATTGGCTGCCAATCCCCTTCGGGATGTTGACTCAGGCTACGTGATTGGTTACCTCTTTAATCAAGTTACTAGTATATATAGACATGTGCACATGCTGTCTTCAGGTGGGAGAGGTCGTTGACCCTCTGGCCAGTGGAGAATTACTAAAAAGGTACCCAACTATATCATTTTGAAGTGGTTTATGCCAGAAATTATACATGGGTCATTTGAATGAATATCTAGTGCACCTATTTACCAAAATGTAGGTCATTTGGTTACAAGACCAGGGAACAGGAGCCAAAAGCGTACGTTTTTGGTCAAACATTGGCCAAAAAATTCCAAAATTAAGCATTTTGTTGTACCGTATGCCAAAAGTGTCAATGAATTCATGTTTGCATTTGTAGACGGCACTCCTATACCAAATTTCAGGTCATTTGGTTGTAAAATGGGGGTATAGGAGCAAAAAATGTCATTTCTGGGGCAAAAAATGGCAAAAAATGCCAAAATTAAGCATTTTGCTGTACCGTATGCCAAAATTGTTTTTGGAATTTTGTGGGCATATGATCAAGGCACCTCTGTACCAAATTTTAGGTCATTCGGCTGTAACACCAGGGAACAGGGGGGCAAAATGTACATAAAAATTGCAAAAAACATGAATAAAATCATTTTAAAGGAAGATATGAAAAAAATGAGAAAAATGCACCTGGGTATTGAACCACTCTACCCTTGTGCCAAATTTCAAGTAATTCGGTCCAGGAACGACGGAGTTGAATCGATTTGAAGATTTGACAGGAGAAAGAAAGAAACATTACGAATACAATATATTTCACCATACCTATGGTATGGCTGAAATATAATGATGGTGACGGGAAAATGGAATAAAAGACATCATTGCATCGAGCAGGTTTAGTACTGTTATATATATACAAGTATATATACCAATCCCAGTTGCAGCAGTTCTTCAAGTTCTAAAACTACAGCCTCAGTAGTAAAAATATGCTCTGTTAAGAAAGTATCTCGCTGCACTTGGGGCACCGGTGTGGCACTGCGGGGTTCGTTCACTGCGGCACTGTTGCCGTGATATTTTCGCCGATTTTTTTTTATAATTCTAATATTGCGTAATACTTATATGTATGACTTAGAAGACAACAAAATACACAAAGCGCAAGAAAATTCGTTTTTTTCATCCCTGACATTCGCTGAGTATCTTTTGAATTCGAACCCCACAGTGCCGCATCGGTGCCGCAAGTGCAGTGAGATACCACATTTACTTGCAAGTCCTCCAGAGCATGTTCACAGCTACAGCAAGTTGGAGAATTCTCAACTCTACGAAAGTTAAGTCGTCTGCTATATAACTACTTTCATGTCTCGCGGGGAGACTTTCTTGTTAAGTTAAAAGTGCACAGATACAAGGGCGTTAATCAGAATTAACTACGTATCGGTCTGAGACATCTGAGACAGCACACCGAGAAAGAAGATCAACCATGAGTTACGACCTCGTTAAGCATTTACCTCATTCTGGAGATTCGCCAACTTCACGAAACTTCGTGTTACCATAGGGGCTTCCATAGAACGGAAACCTATGATCAGTTCCATTAATTATATCATTATACATCTAAAACAATCCCCATGTACAGGTTAATCACAAGACAAAGTAATTCATCACAACACAAAGTAACTGTCGCTGTGGAAGGTAATTGCTATCCCCTACCTATGGAATCAGCCTCATAACGGAATTAAGAAAAGATATAAGACAATACGCTGTCTATTTTTGGTAACTCCATAGGGGCAAATGTAAGAGATAAAGAGTTTAGAAAACTTATAGGAAGTGTGAAAAAAACGATTAGAAGTTTTTGAAAGCTGGAAAGCTGGATGGAGTAGAATTCGAAGACCTTCCTAGTGATAAGTATGGTCAGAAGAGGTAGAGCCCTAGACCTAACCCCTAACCCCCAACCCCTAACCCCAACCCCAACCCCAGCCCCAGCCCCAGCCCCAGCCCCAGCCCCAGCCCCAACCCCAGCCCCAACCCCAACCAAAACTCCAACCCTAACCCCAGACCCAACCCTAACCCCAGACCCAACCCTAACCCTAACCCCTAACCTAACACTTCCCCCGGTCGAGTTGATCAGGGTGTTGGACCAGGTTGACTGGGCCAATATGGTAAAGACTTGAATCGTCCTGATCTCCATTCAGTCCAAATACCTAACGTGCCAGCACAGACTCGACATTCTGTAGACATTGATTTTTAGGATAGTTACACAAAATTGTCTGACCGAATATTGCCCTATGGTGTTCAATCATAGCTTGTGATGGCTTTATCTTTGATTGAAAAAAATCATTTAATACGTCTGGTATGTTTCTCAAGTCTCTGCGTTTTATGACAAAAGCTAAAAACTTCAATGTTAACGATGATATAGTGTGAGGCCTTATCCTTACGCAATTGTCATGAGGATTAACTGATTGCTCTTAACAGTGCTTGTCTACTCGATTGATTATAATCAGACGAACGAAATAGTAGATAAAGGGTCAACGTCAGTGCTAAAAAGTCAAATGACATTATCTGGTAACCCCAAAACTTATGCGAGTAAAAATAAGAGTTTAGCCAGAAAAATTTTTATTCGCTACGAAACCTAAGTGATCGGGAACGAATGACTGAACACGCAGAATATGTTATACCAAACATATTATTTGTCTTTTTTTACTAGTTCTTCGCTGACTTTGGACTAGACTTAGTATCCATTTATTTTCAATCAACGGCACAAATTTGTACAATTTACAGTATGATCGCAAAACATTTTTGGGACGGACGAAATTGATGCACGCGCGGGAGTCATCCATATGTTCGAATCTTAAAGTTTACAGAATTTCAATTACTACTTGGCAACGTAGATATCAAACCTATAGTAACCATAGACTACACATCTTATTTTCATCGCCTGTCTCACATGTATAGCGAACGTTATTCACTTTATTCTTGTATATTACCAGTAATTGTTGTTCACGTCTTTTTTTTAAACATTTTATTCTTCATTCACAATGATACAATTAATGATACAATCAAGTGTGCAAGTAACCATGGTAACAAACAATAACAAAGATAGATTACATCAAATATACATATACATATAACGAGCTATTATAGTTCACAAACATGTCCCCTGACTTCAGTACTACACTAGTTCTGTCTGAAGAAAGAAGTGGCGAACAAAGTCCTGCAGATGATAGTCATCAAGTTCATGGTAACCATAATGTAACTTAGTACCTCTTTACAATGACCGTTGGTGCTAACACACCTAGCTCCACTCCCATCATAAAATGCAACAAGTAAGTGCTCACGAAGGGAGAACAAAAGTACTAAATGGCAAGCATCGAAATACAGATAAAAGCGGATACATCTGCAACTCAACAGTACAAGTCATATTGCCAGCTTGTGGGCAAGACAGCAATTACTCAAGACTTTGTTTTTCTTATTTCATACTCCATATATTGTTCACGTCTTGCAATTAGCCTACGGGTACCAATTTACAATAAACTTGATTGTTAATAATTTGAGATTCCTCAGCCAGGGATATGAAAGGTATTAACGACAGCCAGTGCCTCCTACAAGTTATGGAAACTTTGAGGGCTTTTAATGGGGGGTTCAGCTTTATAACGCTCTGTAAAATGTGAAACCCTAAGAAAGATGTAGAATTTATTGACGGATTGGTTAAAGCTGGTTTATTTACCTTGGTTACTTTGAGCTTCTAAGTGCATTAGTTGATTTATTATTGCTGAAAAAAAATTCTCATCACTTTCGTGTTCTTTTCATCCTTCCACAGTACCGTTTCCGTATATTTCCATCGATTTTATTTCAATTTGCTTCATATTTCGTTCCATTTTGCACCTTCTTAACTCTTCCTGAGAAGCTGATAAGACGGCTGTACTTAAGATAATCGACTTGACCCTGGTTGAGGTCGCGTTCAGCGTAGCGTGGTTGTCTTGTCAAGGCCACTATCGATATTCAATTCAATAAAAACGTCAGCCTGATTATTATCCGCAAATCAATCTGGCACGGTCGTTCTGCCATTGCCGTCTGATGCATTCATTAACGTCATGGTGTTTATCGTATTTTGGCAGGAAATGGCCTTAGCGTGAGTTCGTGTTAGATAAGGTTAGATATCTTACTGCACTTAGAAAAACTTAAGAAAATTCCTTCTTTGTCTCTGGAATTGGTTATCTTTCGAATCCCGCAGTGCCGCACCGGTAGTGAGATTACACTTAATATATGGAGGCGTCCAGGCAAATCCTGGGGTGCCATCTTTGTTCATATCTGTGTGAAAACGATGCATGATTAAGGAAAGCCATTAAAAGGCCCATCAGACGCCTGCTTTAAGCTGTAAAGTCGTGAAATGATTTTTAGCGTTTATAATTTGTGTTATATCAAAAACATGCCAGCGTCCCTACTCAGAAGCGTCACTCAACGTAATACAATAAACGATCGCTTCAGAGAGTGTGAAAACTTTCTCCACACTTTCTTCCTTGCTTAAGCTAATTGTATAACCTTTTTCACGACAGAACGAAAACGAGGTCAATGAGGCAAACAAACAAAATATATTCATAGAATCATATCCCATTCAGTTTTCTACCCAACTATACTCATATTCTAAACATATAACATCAAATATCAAATATTATATGAAGCTTTATACACAGAAAAGATGTAGCAAATGTAGTGTACCGTAGAGATGCAAAATAAAAACATAATAATGCAAATTATTTGGCAGACATGCAACCATTCTAATTAGTCTATTTGCTAATTGCCATGCTACCATTGGTTGAACTGATAATTATGATAGACAGTCTTTTGTTTGCCACATTGGCCTCGTTTTCGCCACGTGAGAAAGGTGTATTCTGAAATTCCTTGCTGTTTTCTGAAAGCCTATTGCTGAACTCTAACCATTGCTACCTGTGGTCCAATTTGTGGTCCAACCATTTACGATGTTCAGTGTCATGTGTATATTGACCCAGAAAATCGAAGCACTGAGAGAAAATCTGTAAAGACCGATACGTAGAATCATCAGAACTTTAGTAGGCAATCCCCTCCGATGTGATGTTGCCACAGCTCATTAGTTCGCCCTTTAGAAGATTGATTGCTCCCAGAGAAAATTGTTGGGATAAGGCCACAGCAAGTAAATTCTATGGATGACATCAGTGCGCCCAATTTTCGCCTGATTTCAGACAAAAAAAACATTTTTTCCTCCTCGGGGATGGTCAGATAGACTAAATAGGCAAAAATGTTGTGTTATAGCCACGAAAACATGCAGAAGTGACACTAGTGAGGTAGCCATGAGTAAAGTTGCAGAAGTTAAACTTGAATGTAGTTGCCAGTTTAGCAAGTGATACCAGTGTACCACACTAATATTACCTTTACTACAGTAGTTCACTTCTTTAATACAGGAATGACTGTTTCGTTAGTTGTGATGCCATGTTTTGTCAGTTTAAATCTCATTACGACGTTTATGGTGTCTATTTTGAAAATTTAGCCATCTTGTTTTTTTTTACCCATCTTGCTTTTTTTCGCGCTATCTCATTATTTTTGCACTCTGCATAGGATGACATCCATAAAATTTACTTGCTGTGGCCTAAGCTGGCAATGCCATTTTGCACGTCCATTTCACGGTTATTTTCAAATGCAATGCGGAATTTGCTTGATAGACCGTAAAATAGCTCCCCCAGCCTGCAAGGATCAAACCAGATAACCTATAGTACCGGTACAAAACCATTTTTTTCTTATTGGACCGGTCCAGAAAAAAAACGGACCTGAAAAATTAGGTAGACCGGATGCTGGACCTATTGGAAAATAAACAGATTATATAATCAGGTATTTACACGATTGGGGGGCTTACCGGTCGAAGAACAAGAGTAGAGTAGAGTCTATATAGTCATTTCTACCAAGTTTAATAGTCAAGCGTACAGAGGCAGTTAGCGTTGTAGGATTTTAAAACGCCAGTGTAAGTCGAATATCCCACAAAACAGATTTGTTTGTAGCGAAATGGACTTCTGTTTTGAGTATTGTCCATTCACAAGTTTCACATA
>NW_023365826.1:34118-35330 GCF_000003815.2 Branchiostoma floridae
CGCTACGTGTGATACTTATTAAGTCTGTGCAGACCCTACTTATGTATTTCCTATATGCGTATAGACACTTCCTTTAAATTTTGGGGAGGTAAGGTAAATAGTTGATAGGATATGAAATAATCTTATCACCCTTAACATTACTTTTGTATTTCAAGATATTTCAGACCTTCAGACACATTGTATTCAACCATGCTGAGATTGCTTAATCAATCAGATGGTACATAAAGAATTTGAAAGAATAATTCATGCTTTTTGATGCGCGACCGTGGACTGTGAAAATGATATTCATTTTGCCTATTGGAACATAATAACCCCTGCTAGAGTAAAGTGCTTATTTAAATTCTTCAATTTACACTCCATACGAATTTTTAGGAACTGTTATTTCGCTATGAATATGATATCAATCATTTCATGTTTTCGTACAACATACACATTCGAAAACATGCCCTTTTCACCACCTAACATGGAACTTTATCGCTTTCACACAATATGAGAAATACAACCATCTTAACTGGACTTTCAGTACTAAAACTAACCATATCTATCCATGGTCTTGATGGGTGGTTTAATACATATGGTGAGATCAACTTCATCTTTCGACGGCTTTTGCGGTATTCTGGATATGGTATATAAAATACCAACCCTTGATATTTGGAGCCCAGTGGGCGTATTATTAACACTTCCATTGATGATATAAAACTATATCAACCTCTGATATTTGTAGCGAAGTTGGGAATTACTTGCAGTTGATGCAATGGTACCCATTAGCCATCATTATACTATTAGATGTACATTAAGTTCATTTGAAACGTATTTGATAGGTAGAGCAAAAACAGAAACGGTGATGAGAAAACTAAGCAAAAGAGATGTCTTACTCTTACACCATACTCCATACAGCAATACTGTAAATGTGATATAAGTCATACCATCGTCCTGGCATCGCACTATCTCTGTCCAGTGTTCATTGTTTAAAAAACAATTTATTTTTGTATGCATTGTACCGCATGTCCAGTAAACCACTTTATTTGCACTGAAGAGCACAAGCTGTACATGCATATCCGGATATACTGATTTGATCCACCCACACTTAAATAAACCCATGCTCTTTTAATAATTTTGGATAAGTGTGGTGGGTTCCTTGAAAAGCGGCTTGCATGCCGATTTGAACATTCGTGAATAAATAAAGGTTCAAACAAACAAACAAACAAACAA
>NW_023365827.1:0-1311 GCF_000003815.2 Branchiostoma floridae
GAGTTCCACGAACACATACCTTTGCCAAATAAACCAGGTTTGTTATGTAGAATGATGTCTGTAGACAAACGCGTTACTCATTTCATTTTCTTTATAATTAAATGCTTGGAGTTGGTTTATAAAATTTCGGCATTTATTATGCAAATTAGATCCTAATTTACAATTAATTGATATCAAATTGTATCAAGCATTACTTAAGCTATCAGCTTACCAAAAATCATGATGATCCTTTGATCCATTCTTGACTTATTCTCTTTCAAAGTCTTTAAATACAGCTCTTACTCTCTTCCCTCTTTCTCAGTTACATATGTGACAACTTTGATGAAAGTACTATAATGGAATGCAGTGGATTTATGAACTTTTCCTAATCAATTATGCAAATTAGCTGTTAACTTGCATAATAAGTATCACATTATATAAGTCTTCATTTAGGCTATCTACATGCCGAAAATCATGACGATCCGTCAACACGTTAATATTTTCTCATTAATTATGCAAATGAGATCATCATTTGCATGATAAATTTGTATTGACATTTCTCTCTTTCTCAGCTACATATGTGACAAGTTTTAAAGCCCTATCATGGAATGTAGTGAATTTATAAAATATCCTCATTAATTATGCAAATTAGCTGTTGATTTGCATAATTGTTATCTCATTATGTAGGTCTTCACTTACGCTACCTACATACAAAAAAACATGATGATCCGTCAACATGTTCATATTTTCTCATTAATTATGCAAATGAGGTCATCATTTGCATAATTGATATCTGTCGACATTTCTCTCCTTCCCAGCTACATATGTGACAAGTTTGAAAGTCCTATCATGGAATGTAGTGGATTTATAATTTTTCCTCATTAATTATGCAAATTAGCTGCTGATTTGCATAATTAGTATACCATTATGTAAGTCATCACTCATTCTATCTACATACCAAAAATCATGACGATCCGTCGACACGTTGTAGAGTTATTCTCATCCAAAGTTTGAAAGGAAACCGGCGCCTGCAGTTCCAAAAAAGCTGCTAGGGGGCCCAAACTCACAGCACTTACTCTCTGCCTCGAGGGCTATCTACCACTCAAAAATCATGATCACAGCATGTCCAGAACACGAGATATCAAAAATTGAGGTTCTGCTGCAGTACCTTAGCAAGCCGCTAGGGGGCCCATTATCGAACTTGACTTTCGTTTTCCCGACCCCTACCCACCTACCAAATATTATCGGGATCCATCCAAGACTTCTTGAGTTATGCTGTTAACAGACAGACAGACACACACACAGACTCACAAGCCTAAAACATAACCTAGC
>NW_023365827.1:18425-20007 GCF_000003815.2 Branchiostoma floridae
GGACTTCCGAAAATCCACAGAGACGGACACCCCTCAGACTAATCAACTGCGGTGTTTATTTTTCTTTGCTTTTGGACAGACGAGGACAAGTTGGCACTGCACTTAAGTTAGCAACTTATATTAACAGTCCAACAGACGAAGTACAGAGAAAAGGAAAAGGTAGTCTTTGCTTTTACCTCAACAACCAAAGTCAGGTACCCATTTTTACACCTGGGCGAAGTAAAGAAGATCGTGTATAGTACATTTTCCCTAGGGCATAACCTCGGGGTCACTGTGGGTATCGAACTCTTGACCTCTAGAGATTCCAAGCCGAACGCTGTATGAGGGCCCCAATGTTGTCCCGACAACGCTCTACGTTAAATTCTGATGGCCGGCTACGTATTACGCTGAATTCAGGAAGCTCCGCTACGCTCTACGCTAAATTCGAAAGCTTCCCCACACATTATGCAGAACTCATCACCGAGCGACTGAGCGTTTGTGTTAAAGATGGTACAAAGGTTGAGTTAAAGGTGTTCATGGTAACCGGCGGCAGAGGCGACGGCAGCAAATTTCTAACGCGGGGGCGCAATATTACGTATACTGACCGAATTTTTATCATCTTGAGCGCCGAAGCCGCGACGATCTTGGGGGGGGGGGTCCGGGAAAATTTTGAAATCTTGACCCTCTAAAACGCTATTTTCTGCATTTGAGGGGCAACTTTTTCTAGTGCAGACTAGAAATGAAAACAGAACTGCAGTGGGTGTCGGAGACTTTTCATGATGTACAAAATGACCAATAAACTGGTGGACGTACCGACTGATGAGTATCTAATACCAGCTCAAAAAAGAACAAGAAACAGTCACGCCTTCAAGTACCAGAGTTACCAACCTAGGATGGATGTGTTCAAAAATTCGTATTTTCCCAGAACTATCGTAGAGTGGAATTTGTTATCACCAAGCACAGTAGGGGGCATCTCCTCTGCAGAGGCGGCGGCAGGAAATATTGTTTGCGGGGACGATCTTTTCGGCGCGACAATCCTAGAGGGGTCCGGGGGCATGCGCCCCCGGGAAAATTTGAAATCTTGACCCTCTAAAACGCCATTTCCCGTGTTTTGACGGGCAAATTTTGCTGCCAGACTAAGCTATTAAAGTTTGATGGCAATTCCGTTCGAAAGAGACATGCATAGTTTTAGCGAGGGCGATGCCCCCACTATTTTCACGATTTCGAGTACCGAAGGTGCGAGCTGTCGCAAGTTTAGTCTGGGGAAATTTCGAAATCTTCACCCTCTGAAACGCCATCTTCTGTATTTTTAGGGACAAATTTTGCTGGAAGACTATGCTAAACTTAATGCCATATTTGTCAAGAAAGAGATGTTTGAGGGCGATGACCCACACAAATTCTCACCATGTCGTTGTGAGCGGCCAAGGCGCAAGTCATCGCTAGGGAGGTCCGGAGAAAAGTTTGAAATCTTGACCGTCTAAAACGTCATTTCCTGCATTTGGGGGCCACATTTTGCTAGAAACTAAGTACGATTTCTACTTGTTTAAAAAATTTTTGAAAAACGACGCTCCCTCAACATATGTTCAATGCCGAGACGCAGACA
>NW_023365827.1:20262-35204 GCF_000003815.2 Branchiostoma floridae
AAAATTTTTGAGAGCGACGCTCCCTCAACATATTGTTCAATGCCGTAGACGCAGGACAGGGATGTCTGGAAAAATTTTGAAATCGGGACTCTCTGAAACGCCGTTTCTCGCATTTTCAGGGGTAGATTTTGCCGTTAGACTAGCTCGTTGTAATGAAATTTCCATCATCAAAAATACACAAGGTTTCAGCTTGCTTTTTTGGGGTGGGTGGGTGGGGGGGTGGTCTTGGGGACGACGCCCCCCAATCATATTTTCTTAGGCAATACCGCCAAAAACAGCAACTGGATATGATTTTGCTGGAGTAACTGTTTTGGCGTATCTCATTACCTGGATGTCTAACCTTCATCGACGAATCTTAAATGCCATTTCTATTAAAAATACAATTTAAGTTTTTGAGGGCGACGCCCCCAACATATTTCAACCATCTCGCCATGAGCGCAGATTGTGCGGGGCGTAGCAAAGGAGGTCCACGAAAATTTTTAAATCTCGACCCTCTGAAACGCAATTTCCTGAATTTTGACGGGACTTAGGGCAATGGTTAGGGCAGGTTTGATTATGCTATATGCACAATTCACCCATTACGGTATACGGTAACTTCCAGGGAGCTACAACGCATTACGTAGAATTAAAAGAGTCAATTACGCTCTACGCAAAATGCACTGATTACGCTCTACGCTGAATTAAGCGATCCGTCTACGCTCTACGTAAAATTAAAACGGCCGATTACGCTCTACGCAAAAGGGCATTGGGGCCCTCCTGTATCAGTTACGCCACAGGCGACGCCACTAGTGTTTATTTATCGTAGTTATAAACACGTCACCTCACCTCGCCAAGAGGGTCGGACCATGGTTGCCTCCAGCACTAGCTTAAGGAACTTATTTACATAATTGATGACAAAAACAATGAATACACCAGTTGTAAAGGTAAAATCATTTGTAGAGTTATGGGTTCGTGGAATGCATTACAACGTGGTTTGCCTGAAGGGACCTAAATGTTTGGTAGTGAAAAAATACAGCTACGTGTCAAGGTGGGGAAAGGGCATGTAACCAGACTTATCATTTATAGTCGGCGCGCTCGTTATGTTTATTTGAATAAACGGCTTAAACTTACCCATTTCTGATACCCTGGTGGCCCAAAAGCGTAACAAATGCGGTAACTCACAGAAACAGTGACTTTAATGAGTAAAATGTACGTCGGAACTTCATGCTTAAGGTATTTGTTAGCATGTGTACCCCTGTAACGTTAGTTTTTTTCCATAACGTATGAAAGTAGGAATTTGCGCCATCCGAGATCACATGGCACCATGCACCATCAATGTAATCTGTAGGGAATCTGTGACTAACGTGTACCCTCCGGCATATCGACAACACAATTGGACCTGTCTGTAGCGTCTGTATATGGGTGAGTAAACAGGTTATAGCGTCGCTTCATGCAGAAGTAATTGTCACGTGTAATTGTGTGTCAGTGACCTCAAAGTGCCTTCCCAAGTCGTCATCATTGTCTGCCATACTTTTAATGTCCAAGAGTTGAATCAAGATGCTTGTGTCACGTGCTTACTTTTGAAAATCGACGGCAGAATTTTTAGCTGATAAGTGGTTAAATTCTACATATAAGGCGTCGGAATCTGCGTGAATCATTTCGGTTAATCTCATTCAGGAACGCTCCTTTACTTCAGCCAATGAGCGCCCAGCGTTTCTGTAACTTTCCACCCGTCTTCATCCTTGACCTTTTCGAAATTATGCAGTGTAATCGAGAGATTAGAAAACTTATGCCAGAATTTGGCAAACAAAAATTACCAAAACACGAGATACTCAAATCCAAAGTTTCACTGCAGTACCTAGGCTAGTCGCTTGGTGGCCCAAAATCTAATCGTTTAGGCACATCCCACCAACACAAGAAATATAAAACAACGCCATCCATCCGTTATTGAGTACGGGCAAGATATAAACATAACAATGAACTGTGATAAATATTAGTATACAAATAAACTACTGCAATACTAGTGTTGACTATATCTAGACCGGCTGGGGTTGATTTCTTTTTTGGAAGCAGAGGAAGACAAAGAGTTCCACTTTTTCTACAATTTGTGGGTTTTGTGATTTTAAGAGGAAAGTTAGAATATGTATGGCTGTATTGTTAACTCCCGATTTGGTTTTGATACAACATATCTGGTAAAAGGGTTCAATTTCCGCTGCGAATCACCACTGGAATAGGGCAGATCTGGACGAAGGCCAAATAAATTACGTAGTTGAATTTAAGCCTCGTCCAGAAACACGTTGGACTACCCTAAACCCGGCTCAGTTCGTACCCAGGGTCGGCTCGGTGAGGCGAAGCCTTGTAGCTCAGCTCGTCACCCAAGTGAGAAAACGTTATCCCTCGGCGGATCAACACTGAAATATCCTAACATTACCGTCGGATTTGTGTCCCACAGGTGAGAGTAACATTTCACTGTACAGATTCCAGATCCCTTAAGGAAAGTTTTTAAGTTAAGTTGTTCCACATAACGTCAACCAAATTGAGACGGAAATCAGCACTGAAATATCTCTATACAATCGCCGCCTAATCTGTGCCTCAGGTGGGAGTTTATTCACTGTACAAATTCATACATTACCGGGGGAAAGTTTGTCACGCTTAGCACAAAGTTGTTACACATGTCTTGGTCAACCCAAGTGAGAAGACGTTTTTTCGAGGCGGATCAGCACTGAAATATCTCTAACTTTACCGTCGGATTTGTGTCTCACAGGTGAGAGTACATTTCACTGTACAGATTCTACAGGGATAAACAAGTCCACTATAGCCCTATTGTCCAGGGCAAGTGAAAGTGCTGTTCGGGCAAGTGCATGTCCTACCCCACTTGTCCGATCGGGCAAGTAAAATTTGTGTCTCATGTGGGAGTTTATTCACTGTACAAATTCATACATTCCCGTGGGAAAGTTTACTACGCTACATACGAAGTTGAAACACGAATTTGCTTTAAAACGTTCTTTGTCTGTCACTTTCTCTCTGTATCTTGAAATCTCGCTATGTGCGTGTGTGTGTGTGTGTGTGTGTGTGTGTGTGTGTGTGTGTCTGTCTGTCTGTGTGGCTGCGTGTCTGTGTGCGTGTGCATGGTGTTTATTTCTTGTTGCTCTATCTTTCTCTAGCTCACCCAGTGGATGCTTCGTCTAGTTTTCAACTTCGTTCAGTGTGTCACGCTCGAAAGTTACTAAAACTGCCAGTATTCAAAAGCTAGTTTATCTTAGTGGAAATGTTCTTACATTTGTAGTATCACAACGAAGCGAGAAGAAGTCGAAATCCTGTTGTAATGTAATGCACGAGGTCAGACCATCATTTACAGTAGGTGCATTTCTCATGTTTAATCGGGTGAACGGCATAATTTGCCTGTTTTTGAAGCCATGGAGACACAGAATGGAAGAAAGATCACTGGCAGAAACTGAGTCCTTAAAGACGTACTTCAAGTCGGTCTTATTGTTAACCTAAATGAGGTACAAGACACAGACATGATGCGCTCTAACAAACAGCTAAATACATTTTAACATCACAAATATATTTGTTTTGAGGGAACTGTGGCCCAAAGCAATGGGACCGTCCTTTTTATTTCTAAAATAACGTTACGTTTGAGTTGTGCAAGCTTCAACGTAGGTCACAATTTTTCAAATAATAATTGAAGATCGCATCGAAGTTCGTTTGTAAAGGTTCATACGAGCATATACATTCAAGTCCGTACGAGGTCCGTGTGGAATTCTCAGCCTCTACCAGGCTCCACAGGTCGCTGAAAGGATAGATATTGGACAAATATTGACACATAACATGCCAGCGGTCACAAGTAGGTGTCATTCGAGGTGTATGGAATGTTATCTGGCTGTATGTGTCCAATATTTTTTAAAATATCCTGTCGATCCTGGTAGAGGCTAAGACTTCCATATGGACCTCACACGGACTTGTACTTATAACGTTACGCACGTGTGAACACACCTTAATAAATCTGCCATTGGGGATCATAGGTCAATGGTGACTCACTGTGACGGAACAAACAGGTTGAACATCATTTCATGCAGAAGTAATTGTGCATGCGTTTCCTCAAATGGCTTCCCACATTAAGGAGCACTCTTAACGCACTTGCGTCAAGCTTGTGTCACTGCGGGGTTCGTTCACTGCTTTACTGTTTTGTCATTTTCTTCGATTTTTTTTATAATTTAGATATTGCGTAATGCGTAAATGTATGACTTAAAAGACGACAAAATACACGAAAAGTGATAAAATTCATTCTTCTGAAATTCGTTGAGTATCTTTCGAACCCCACAGTAACGCAAGCTTGACGCAAGTGCAGTGAGATTGCACCTTTAGTCAAACGTAGTAATTATCACTCATACTTTTAATGTTCAAGAGTGGATTTAAGATACCACATCCAGACTTTAGAAATAGACAGCCTTCACGCAAAAGTGATAGAGTTTGGCATACTGTGATGGAAAGCTCCAGAATTCGTGTGATTTCTCCCGCGGGATATAGGAACCCGTCCACCAATCAACGCTCAGCGTGTCTGTACCTTTCCACCTGCTTCCACCTCTCAATGTCGTGGAAAATTTTGCATGATATGCCGATCCAGAGAAGCAAGCATACTGTACAAATGGCGGTGTTGTGTTCTCCAAGCAGAGGCTGATATACAACACCACTATTCTCGAGAAATGTAACGTTACTGCCGGTAAATTTCCCGACTACTACCAAGGATCTTTTTTTTAACCTCCTTGCTACTACTATACCTCCGCGACTCAACCTCTGCTTGGAGAATAGTGGTGTTGTATATCATTTGTTGCCTAGTCACTATTTGCACCATTTCACATTCCATTGGGATTTAAGAGCCCATCTTCTCTTCAACCAAGGACACTGGAAAATGTCATTGGTTCAATTAAGGACGATATATAACGTCCTTGGTTCAACCAATCAGCGCGTAGTGTTTCTGTAACTTTCCTCTCGTCAAAGCCAGAGTTGCTGCGTAACCACAGACGTCTCCGGCAGTGTCACACCGTTTACCCGCCCCCTAACCATCCTCCTCTTCAACCAAGAACAGAAGACAATGTCCTTGGTTCAACCAATCGGCGCGTAGCGTTTCTGTATCTTTCCACCCGTCAGAGCCAGGGTCGCTGTGCATGGTGTCTTCCTTGGTGTCCCCAACCTCCTTGGTGTCCTCTAGCCTAACTACTCGGTACTTCCAATAACATGAAGAGTAAAATTTCCATAATATGCGGACGACGAGAAGCGAGCATACTTACAAATGGCGGTGTTGCATATAATTTGTGACCCCGTCACTAACAGCCCTGAGCGGTGTCGCAACGTTTTACATTCCCCTATAATTTAGCCTTATGAAACAGTCTTTTCTTCAACCAAGGACATAAGATGTGAATGAAGACCTTTATTGCACATATCCTTGGTCCAACCAATCAGCGCGTAGCGTTTCTGTAGCTTTCCACCCGTCAAAGCCAGAGTTGCTGCGTAACCACACACGTCTCCGGCAGTGTCACACCGTTTACCCGCCCCCTAACCATCCTCCTCTTGAACCAAGGACAGAAGATAATGTCCTTGGTTCAACCAATCGGCGCGTAGCGTTTCTGTATCTTTCCACCCGTCAAAGCCAGGGTTGCTGTGCATGGTGTCTTCCTTGGTGTCCCCAACCTCCTTGGTGTCCTCTAGCCTAACTACTCGGTACTTCCAATAACATGAAGTGGGAAATTTCCATGATATGCGGACGACGAGAAGCGAGCATACTTACAAATGGCGGTGTTGCATATAATTTGTGACCCCGTCACTAACAGCCCTGAGCGGTGTCGCAACGTTTTACATTCCCCTATAATTTAGCCTTATGAAACAGTCTTTTCTTCAACCAAGGACAGAAGATGTGAATGAAGACCTTTATTGCACATATCCTTGGTCCAACCAATCAGCGCGTAGCGTTGCTGTAGCTTTCCACCCGTCAAAGCCAGGGTTGCTGCGTAACCACACACGTCTCCGGCAGTGTCACACCGTTTACCCGCCCCCTAACCATCCTCCTCTTCAACCAAGGACAGAAGATAATGTCCTTGGGTCAACCAATCGGCGCGTAGCGTTTCTGTATCTTTCCACCCTCTCAAAGCCAGGGTCGCTGGGCATGGTGTCCTCTTTGGTCCGGTGTCCTCTAGCTTGGCTACTCGGTTCTTCGACGCCGATAACATGAAGAGAAAAGTTTCCATAATATGCGGACGACGAGAAGCGAGCATTCTTATGATGGTGTTGCATATAATTTGTGACCCCGTCACTAATTGCCTCGAGGGCAGTGACACACCGTTTACCCGCCCCCTATAATTTAGCCTTATGAACCAACCAGTCTTGGCTTCTTTTCAACCAAAGATAATGTCCTTGGTCCAACCAATCAGCGCGTAGCGTTTCTGTATCTTTCCACCCGTCAAAGCTAGGGTCGCTGGGCATGGTGTCCTCCTTGGTGTCCTCTAGCTTGGCTACTCGGTTCTTCAACGCCGATAACATGAAGAGGAAAGTTTCCATAATATGCGGACGACGAGAAGCAAGCATACTTATGATGGTGTTGCATATAAAAGTTAGTGACCCCGTCACTAACTGCCCCGAGGGCAGTGACACACCGTTTACCCGCCCCCAAACCGCCCTCCTCTTCAACCTAGGACAGAAGATAATGTCCTTGGTTCAACCAATCAGCGCGTAGCGTTTCTGTAACTTTCCTCCCGTCACCGCCAGGGTCTCTGTCTAACGACACACGTAATCACTAAATTATTCATCGCATTCAGTCATTATCCACAGTGGATTTCTGTACAGCGGAGCGCATCCTAACAAAGGCACGCCGTGTTATGACAGACTGACGTTAGGTCGTATGAGGTAAACGTTTGCTACCTGTAGGGAACATATTCGGAGAAGAGTGTTTCCTTTTCTATCACTTTCTGGCACTCGAATCGTTTCAAAGGTGAGTTGCGCATAGCAAGGAGCTTTTGTGGTCATTGCAGAACATAGTATTAAAGCGTAACGACTTCTTGAAAGCAGGTGCTTAGATATATTAAGCACCATGGTGAGAAATCTCCGATATAAGTCACAAACAAAATGGCGTTGCCGGCCGCCACATGTTTAAGATGATCTTGTAACTTACGGAAATACTATAACTTCATTAACATAGAATCTAAGTGAAGAATGCATTTAGTTTTTTACAGCGCCTTGCCTGACATTGTACCTTTTACATTTGTTGTGCTTTAAGCGTCAGCTACACTTTGACTTTTGTACAGCAGTTCTATCTAGTGATATGTACCTGATATTTACTAGTGCCGTTTCCAAAATCTATGTCGCCTACTCGTTTAGCCTACTCTTTACGTCAAGAGGGATGGGGAACATTATTTACTAGTTCCGTTTTTACTCAATGACATCCTCGCTATCTGTGCGTTAAGCAGGGTCCTCACGTGAGTATATATTCAAGTCCGAAGGATGCCCGAATGGCATTATTAGCCTCTACCAGGCTCCACGGGTCGATGAAAAATAGTAGAAATTGGACAAATACAGACACATAAAATGCCAGCGGAGTTAGCTGCCCGAGGAGTATGGTCTGCTACCAGTGAACTCCGCTGGCATGTTATCTGGCTGTACTTGTCCAAATTCTATCATTTTTCCGGTAACTTGTGGAGCTTGGTAAAGGCTAAGACTTCCAGACGGGCTTGAACCCACCTTTATTACAGCCCTTTCCTTGTAACGTATACAACAAAGACACAGTTTTCAAGAGCTTCAAAATAACCACGCTTTGTAGCAGTCTGCATTGTACCTTTTATTTCGATGGGATGTTGAAACCTGTTTTGATTCTGTGTTTCAGTTCTCCAATATGTGCGGTATCTGGGCTTTATTCGGCAGCGACGGAAACGTGGCAGAGCAGTGCTCCTGTGCGCAGAAGATCGCACATCGAGGTTTGTTTATTTGTTTGTTTATTTGTTTGGGGTGTCTGTGTGGCTCAACTGCTAGAGCGTTGGAATTAGAATCAGTAGGTCCTGAGTTCGATACTCGCCATGCCCCTGTCCCCATGACGATGGAGTGACGCCCACCGAGCCTCACGGCTAATCTGCCTAAAGGTGCCAAAAATACTTACGGATTTGGTGCTGCCAGTGTGTCAACATCCGCACACTTGCCACGAATTTTGTTTGTTTGTTTATTTGTTCCGCATAACTTGTTAATCCCCTTCAGGCGTGACATACCAGTTCTGTACGGTACTGCAGTAGTAAGCACATACTTTTGCGTACGACCAGAGTAGCCTAATCTTTTCGTCAAAATTGTAATGTGTAGCTTTTATCGTACTCGAGATGTTGTGGCTTTCTCAAACATGGGGTTATACGTCCCATCCAAGAGGACGTCGACGTCCCGAACCGAAGCTAGGTACTTATTTTTAGGTGAGAGAGAGGATATGTGGACAATGTCTTTCCCAAGGGCAAAAACATCGCGACATGCTAGGTATTCTAATCCAGAAGCTTTAGATTTTACGTCAGGCATCCTTATCACAAGACTACCTGTACCTGGACGCCACAAAGGCCCATTCTGTCACATTTTGCCCCGAAGTGGAATGTGACTGACATGTACAACCACTTCTTAGCATTTCCGGTGTTAGAGAACAGTACGGAACAAGCTTCACAGGGTCTGCTTGCTTTCTGAAAACATCTCCAACTCGACACTCCTGTTTTACGCAACCACATGTACTGTACTGCACGATGGTTTGAAAGATAACAGTTTTTAAACATATTTGTATAGTGCAATGATGTTGTACATAACATAACGTCCCTCCCAAGTATATTGATACTGATATGCAATTTTTTTGTTCATGTCACTTACTATGTAAAAAAAATGATAGGAAAAATTCTTTTCTTTATTGTCTTAATGACAATAACAATGATCTTTATTCACGTTCTTGCCCATATGGACTAAATGCAGTAGTTACATGAAACGTTTCTGTATAGAAGTGTTACAGTGTCGGGATATTTTATTTCTATTTTATGCTGTTGATGTCACTTAATATGTAAAATCTATTATCTACATTGTCTTAATGATGCACATAATGTATGTTTCAGGTCCTGACTGTTTCCGTCTGGAGAGCGTGCGTCAGTTTGACCGGTGTGTGCTGGGGTTCCACCGCCTGTGTATCAATGACGGCGAGCACGGCATGCAGCCCATGCGCGTCAGGAGGTACCCTCACCTGTGGCTGTGCTGCAATGGGGAGATCTACAACCATAAACAGGTCAGTACAACAAAAAGTAGTTACTAAAGGTGGGGTCACACCTGCGTATATATTTAAGTCCGTATGAGGCGCGCATGGGAGTATTTGCCTCTACCAGGCTCCACAGGTCGTTGTAAAAATAATAGAAATTGGACAAACGTAAACAGGTAAAATGTCAGACGAGTTAGCTGGGTCGCTGACCATACTTCTCGGTCAGCTAACTCATCTGGCATGTTATCTATCTATATTTGTCCAATTTGTACTATTTTTCCCGCGACCTGTGGAGCCTGGTAGAGACTAAGAGTGTTATACGCACCTCAAACGGACTTGAATATATACGCATGTGTGACCCCACCTTTAACAGCCCTTTCCTTCTAACCAAGTCGGGGTCACACATGCGTATATAAATTACCTTTTTATACCTTAATCTGGACTTTGTCTCTGTCCATAGACACAGGCTTGAGGCACCGGTACCGGTCGGACCTGTCCCATGCGCCTGCAGGCGATTTTGCTCCCCTTGTTTTATGGCAACATCTGCGATTGGAAGAGCAGGTGTTGGTGTGGAAAATTCGTCAAGTTTTCCGATTCGCTGGTTCTTCTGAAAGAAATCTCCAAGGCTTTAGTAATTACACAGGCGAATGATGGAATCAATTTTGATTAGTATTTACAATGGAAGGTTCATATGTTGCCATCTCCGTATAAAAAAATTCTGCTTTTGGCCATTGCATGCGTGCGTGTGTTTGTGTATGCTTGTGTGTTGTTATGGGACTGAAGGGTTTTACATCTTTCAATAAGGATAATTTATTGAAAGAACGAGAGGACCCTTTGATGGGTCGTTAAATGGAGGCCCCATGTCTTACACAAACCACACATCTGGAACGAAAAAGTTTAAGAGCCACCAACGCATCTGAGAGATTAGGGGTCCCAGTGTGAGTGGTTTATAACCGTACAGTTGTATTGATGGACCTGGGGTAATAACGCGTATTGGGGTCACTAAACTGCTGGAAGACTGCCATTACGGCCTAAATTACTATTTAGCCCTAGCGAAGAAAGAGTCACCCCACCCAATTACAACAATAACAGTCTATGACTGCATCTATACCGTGCTCTCCAAGCAGAAGTTAGGCTCGGTTGTTTTTTTGACGTTTTTTTAGTCGTTTTTAATCGAGGTTTCTATTTTTACTGTATCTTGCTGTGTCCGGCCTTGACGACACAGTGCAAAATAGAAAGCCCGATAAAAACGACTAAAAAAACGTCAAAAAACAGCAGGAGCCTAACCTCTGCTCGGAGAGTATCTATACCGTAGCGTGACAGTATTACCGCACCCGTCGTGTCATCACAGAATGTCAGACAGACCGTGAAACGACTGTTTCGTGACCATAATCCCACAGGTTGGCGCCTTATTGCGATATTTGGGATAAAAATCCTCAAAGCTGCGTAACACAACCCATTCTCACGGAAGTAGGAATATATTATATGATGTCTATAAAGATACTCTCTTTAAAGATAGATGTCAGATAGGGCTTCTGAACTATGCTTGCTTGGATATTTTTGTTTGTTGTGTACATTTTTATTGACGTCATGGATTGTAATAGTTGTTGAGTGCGCCGACTACTCTCTCTTTGTAGCATTTGTGAGGAGCCTAGGGGCTAAATCATAGGGATCTATAATGGCAGCCTGCTCTACTTACTCCAAAAGAAGGACAGATAATATCAGACAATGGACAGGTGTGACGATAGGTCATGACACAAAGAAAAAGCAGAAAACCGAGAAGAGTGAAAGGAACTGGTTACCAGATCTATTGTGGTGCCCCAATGGTGAAATATAATAGATGAGATGAGTGACCTCAATATGAAAGTAATTTCCCAGGTGCGGCTGAAGAAATGTAAGGTTATGAACCACTCACAAAGGAAAGGGCCCGCTAGCGTTTTTTGTTTGTTAAACATGGTGGGTTCTTTACGTGTCAGATGAACTTATGAACTATGTTTGGATGTTATTGTTTATTGAGTACATCTTCATTGACGGCATAGATTTTTGTTATAGTTGTTGGGTGAACCGACTACTCTCTCTTTGTAGCATTTGTGAGGAGCCTAGGGGCTAGATCATAAGGATCTGTCATGGCAACCTGCTCTACTTACCCCAAAAGAAGGACATATAATATCAGACAATGGACAGGTGTGACGATAAGTCATGACACAAAGAAATATAATAAGCAAAAAACCGAGAAGGGTGGAGAGAACTGGTTACCAGATCTATTGTGGTGCCCCTACGGTGAAATACTGTAAATGCATCTAAGTTCACGGAGATTTAATTTCGCGGTAGCGGGAATTCGAAAAGGACTGTTCGCGGTGGGTTTAATTTCGCGGTACTAGCACCATGCACTGTAGTCACTTACTGCCATGGAAAAATGTTCGCGGTGGTTTTAAATTCGCGGTGAAGCAGCCATCGCGAAAACCGCGAACATTAGATAACCGCTAAAGATTCCGCATTTACAGTATTTCGAATAGATGAGATGAGTGACCTCAATACCAAGGTTATTCCCCAGGTGCGACTGAAGAACTGTAAGGTTATGAACCGCTCACAAAAGAAAGAACCCTAGTGTTTTGTTGTTAACGTTGTTGTTGTTACCTTCGCCAGAATGGCGGAAGGTAATGTTTTGAGCGTGTTTTTCTGTCTGTGTGTGCGTGTGTGTGTGTGTGAACAGCAAAACTCGAGAAGCCTTGGATGGATGCTGATGATGTTTGGTAGGTGGGTAGGGGTCAGGAAAACGAAGATCAAGTTCTATAATTAGGCTCCTAGCGAGAATAACTAGAGACCGTGTTGACGGATCGTCATTATCACCACCGTCGATGATAGGTGGCGCTTTTAGGGGCTGCCACGACCTCTTTCGTGTCCCCTAACTTGTTGCTTTTTAGTTGGTTTTCTGTGTGTTTTATGTTACTTTATACACACATGAACGTGTAAAGTACTGCTGAAGATGCTAGCAATCTGTTTGGACTGACTTTTCCGTGCAACAGACTGTTTTGTGGCGTTTCCTCGGACCTTTTCTGTGGACTGGTGACAACGATCAATCATGGCGTCGCTGAGGACATATACCGCCGTCTTTCTACGTGCCTTCCGGACTGCAAGTAAGCCCCTACGACCCCAAGTGAAGACAGCCCTGAGGGATGTAGGCATTCTCAAGTCGCTTGGTAGGCCTAGGGGTAGCAAAGGCGGGATACATCGCATAAGAAAAATTGAAACTGTAGTTGGAAATAGACCATATAAGCCTTCTCACACTAGTTAGTACGCATGCGCGGGGCGAAAGGAACTCTGGGTAATGTCAAAGTTGAAGGCACACGGAAAATCAACAGTCTCGCCTCTACCATTGTTTCGATTTGTGTAACAATGTCCGGAACGTAATGGCGCCTGCAAAATGGCGGAATGTTGATTTTCTGTGTGCCTTCAACTTTGACATTACCCAGAGTTCCTT
The DNA here is from genome assembly GCF_000003815.2 of Branchiostoma floridae. Lineage (NCBI taxonomy): Eukaryota > Metazoa > Chordata > Leptocardii > Amphioxiformes > Branchiostomatidae > Branchiostoma > Branchiostoma floridae. The sequence continues at coordinate 32,973 of NW_023365827.1, forward strand.
TCGCCCCGCGCATGCGTACTAACTAGTGTGAGAAGGCTTATTCTGCGAACGAAGCGAACTCTCTCATATGCAAATTTGTAAGCCACGAACAAAACAGATCGTCGTCGGAAGAGAAGCAGCAACACCTGTCTGCATTCCTGTCCAAGCCCAGGCGACCGCCGAACTCTGTTGTACAAGTTCCAGTCGTCACTTTAGCAGAAACAACCTTACCTACAAGTCCAAGACCAACACCGCCCATGAACTCTCAGAACTTTACAGCACAAATGACTTGTAACCCACGTCAAATCGTGGTACCATCCGCTCTCTTGTGTAACGCTCGCTCCTTAGCGAACAAATTAGATGAATTTCATACTGTATTGCTTAATGAGAATATTGAAGTAGCGGCTGTATCAGAAACATGGTTCCAACATGATGTCCCCGCTGATTTCTGGTCCCTTGATGGATATAATGTGTTCTGTAAATCGAGACATGACAAACGGGGTGGTGGTGTTGCTTTGTATGTGAAGGACAGTATAGCTACACGACAACTCACGACAATTGGTGTACCTCCCGATGTTGAATGTATGTGGCTCATGTTAAGGCCCAAGCGCCAACCTAGAAAGATCACATCTATTGTTACTTGTGTAGTATACTCACCTCCTCAGTCTCCATGCGAAGATATGCTAAGGCAGCACTTGTGTGACACAGTTGATAAGCTTAGATCCCAGTACAACGATGTTGGTGTCATGATAATGGGTGATTTTAATCACATGGATGTGTCCGACCTATGTTCTGGGAATGATCTCCAGCAGGTAGTTAATGTACCTACAAGGTTAGACAGTACACTTGATCTGATCATAACTAATCTCACTGATTATTATAACCCTCCCTCTGCAACTTCACCTCTTGATCGCGGTGATCACAATGTTGTACTGCTGACACCGAAGCACCGGGCACTCCAGAACAAGACCATCAAACGCCAAACGCGACCGATGAAGGACTCCAGTATCCGGTCTTTTGGTCAGTGGGTGACTCAGCACCAGTGGGAGGAGGTGTCAGAAGTGCAGGGGACACAGGACAAAACTACTGCCTTCTACAGGACATTACATCAGGCAATAGCAACACACTTTCCACTCAAGTCTGTGCGGATACATGTATATGACAAACCGTGGATCTCACCCAGTATCAAGTCTTTGATCAAGTCAAGACAGCGGGCTTTCAACCAACAGAACTGGGAAGACTGGCGCAAACTCCGGAACAAGATCATGAGGGAGATCAAGTCCGCCAAAAAGCACTTCTACAACACCAGAGTTAAGAACCTTAAGAAGGAAAATCCAAGAACTTGGTTCAAGGAGTTGAATGTGCTGATGGGCGGTCAAAGGAAGGAGATGACAGTTCGACTGGAGGGGACCGACCCAGAAGACCATAACGGAATAGCAAACAAGATCAACGAGACACTTACCAACATCACAACATCCTTACCACCGTTGAACTTGTCTGACCTACCGGCATTTCTCCCCGCGAAGCCACCCCCGATGGTCCAACCGTTGCAGCTCTGCGAGGAATTGCTGAAGATAAAAACAACAAAGGCTCCAGGCCCGGATGGAGTAAGTGGCAGGTTGTTAAAGGAGTTCGCGTACGAACTCAGTACACCGATAGCCGACATCCTTAACACTTCCCTGCGAGAAGGTACTGTCCCACAGGAATGGAAGGAGGCGATTTTGGTTCCTCTACCGAAGACCTCTCCACCGGACATAAGTCAGCTCCGCCCCGTCTCACTAACGTCTCTCATAGCCAAAGTATGTGAGAGTTTCGTGGCCACATGGGTCCTACAGGACATACAGACGAACATATCCCAAGACCAATTCGGATGTCTCAAAGGCCGATCGACCACTCACTGTCTCGTCAGCCTCGCCGACCAACTCTACAAGACTGCGGACAGACTTGGCACTTGTAGCACATGGGTGCTTACAGACTACAGCAAGGCTTTCGACCTCGTCGACCATACTGCAGCGATGCAACACCTGTTTGAGATGGGGGTCAGACCAGGACTTCTACCTTGGCTTGCCAACTTTCATTCGGGTCGCAGTCAGAAGACCAGATATCACGGTGTACTGTCACGAACAAAACAACTCACGTGCGGTCTGGCACAGGGGACCAAACTAGGGCCTATAGTGTTCATTGCCCACACAAACAACTCAACGGACAGCATAAAATCCCCCTCCCGGGCCTTCGTCGACGACCTCAATATGT
>NW_023365828.1:0-1268 GCF_000003815.2 Branchiostoma floridae
GAGACTGCATTTTGAATATCGATCTTTACTGAATAAGGCAAGTTCATCTAAGTTGATTCAATGCGTTGTTTAATCGTTCTTTGTCCAGGAAACCACGCCTTTTCGGTCGTCAGTACTTCAGAACAGACGTACAAAGGAGTAGGCTTCCTCCTCATCCATGCGACAGTGCCTGCAGACTTTCAGTCGGCCAGTGAGAACTGGTGCAGGGACTACCAGAACCTCTGTGCGGAGTACGATAAGAGACCGACGGGTACTGGATTGGATGGAACCCTAGGTTGGGACATGTCGTGGAATACCAGAGCTGGCAGGTAGGACCTGTGACATGCAGAGCAGTTCTTCTACGTGCTGTCAGTAACTTTTCTCTCGTCATCTGTGCTGGTGATAAGAAATAGAAAATAAAAGGGAGGGGGGAGAGGGGGCGAATCCGCAGCCCGATGGCACACAAAGTTTTGCCTGCACGTAAAGTTACGGCGTGTCTGCGTGCTCCAAAATCCGTAGGATTCCCTACGAGTTCGTACGGATCCCAAAAGATTGCCCACGTTTTGGCACGTAGACAGTACGTATTTGCACGTACGGCGGGTTGTGCCCTTAGCTTTAAGTTAAAACTGTTGTGGTGTTTCCAGCTGCGTGACTGGTTACGGCTCAGACCCCTACATCAACAACGTGCTCGGTGACGAGTCTCAGTCGCCGACTGAGGACATAAAAGCGATGGTGGTCCGGGCTCTAGGAGTCCAAGATTCGTATGCATATGGTAGATGTTTCGGCTTTCTGTATTGTGACCCCGGCGAATGCCACCGTGACCTAGCCGGCATCTCGTTCAGTCTTCACAGTACATATGCCGCAGTCAACGACCCGGGTCACGACCGCACTGTGTTCACCGTGTGTACAGGCAAATTAGGTAAGTACTTAGTAAGTTAGTTTCATATCACAAATGCACAATATAAACAACCATTCAAAGCTCCCAGGATCGATCAAAATTTGATTGATACCAGCTTTATATGGTCTCCTAGTCCTAGTTCAATTTATGCATTTACGCAAATACATTCAATACTGTGAAGATATTTTAATCTATACAGATGCTGTCATAAGTATGATTTGATTTTTGCAAATCGCTCTTTTGATTTATGCAAATTTATCTATTGCTTTTGTAACGACGCTTGTCCAGCTGTTAGCCTCTTAAGCAAAACATACCAAAAATATTGGTACTGCAAGGGTAGTAGAGGTCATGTGTACAAATTACCAAACGGCGGTTATGATGAAACGAATTC
>NW_023365828.1:1523-3477 GCF_000003815.2 Branchiostoma floridae
TGCAGCGAGCTTGGTATGTTTTTTGCGGTTTGTTTTGGGCAGCATAAGTCAAAATCTAGCTGGGCGATTTCACGAAACTTGGTAGGTGTGTAGCGGTTTTGGAGAGGAAGGTCAAGTGCGAAAATGGTTTACCTGGCTCTTACCTACGGTGCTGTAGCTGGATTTGTATGTAAGTGCGTTTGTCTGTATGCAAGATAACTCGAGAACCCTTGAATGGATCCTGATTATATTTGTTAGGTGGATGGGGGTTAGGAAAACGAAGGTCAAGTTCGATAATGGGCACCCTAGTGGCTGCCTAAGGTACTGCAGCAAAACTTTTAACTGTGGTCATGATTTTTGAGTGGTAGATAGCCCTTGGAACAGAGAGTAACTGCTGTGAGTTTGGACCCCCTAGCGGCTTTTTGGGAACTGCAGACACCGATTTCCGTTCAAACTTTGGACGAGGATAACTCGAGAACGTGTAAACGGATCATCAGGATTTTCAGTATGTAGATAGAATGAGTGATGACTTAAACAATGTAATACTAATTATGCAAATCAGTAGCTAATTTGCATAATTGATGAGGAAAGTTCATAAATCCATTCCAACAGCATATAACTCAAGAAGCTGTGTATGGATTTTCATGATATTTAGTATTTAAGTAGCGGTTGCGGAAAGGAAGGTTGTGTTCGAAAATAGTTGACGTAGCATTTTCCGTTAGGACGGTAGCGGGCCGAGTGTGTGCGTCCGTTTGTTTGTGGAATGCATAACTCGAGAAGCCTTGAAAAAATCCTGATAATATTTGGTAGGTGGGTAGGGGTCAGGAAAACGAAGATAATATATATGATAGTGGCCCCCCTAGCGGCTTCCTAAGGTACTGCAGCAAAACTTATTAACAGAAATAAACTGTGCTCTATATATCTCATTTTGACCTATATCTATGGACACAGCTGTTATACAGATGTTTTGCTGGAGCTGGACGCCCTTACACTGGGGACAAAGTCTTTGACAAGCATGAAATTCTGATTGACCAGGGATGCTACCAGGTCATCTGTCAGGTCACAGTCTGGTTTTTGGCAATATCTGTGTGTTTGTGAGGAACATAGTTCATGCAGTCATTTGCTATTTAGTAATACATGAACAAGACCTTAAAGTCTTAAATAAAGACATGATTATTTGGCGAAGAGATGGGTTCGTTGAACTCTAGTTTTATATCATTTTATCTACTTTTTTGAAAATGACAACAAAATCAGTACAGTTTTTGCCCATTTAGAACCTTGCTTCCACACTGAACAGCATACCAAAGGTTGTGACAGTAATGTTTTTTCCTATTACCCTGCTTTTTACTCTCTGTAGGCAATGATGCATGCAAAACAGCAAACGGTGGCTGTGCGGATGTCTGTATCCACACTCAGATCGGCACCAGGTGTCTCTGCACACAGCCAGGCTTCAGACTCATGGCAGATGGTCGTGGCTGTGAGGGTGAGAAAATGTTTCAATGGAATTCTGTGTCATAGTTTGCCTGTAATATTGTAATAAGGTTGCTAGGAGAAACGTTCCCGTGCTTTGGAGGATAGTGGTACTTTTGTTTGTTTGTTTATTTATTCGCACACTAATAGTGTTACATTAAAACACATAACGGAAACAATGGATAAAACAGGTGCAGGAGGAGGGAAAAAGCTTGTGAAGCTTATACTTAGCCCTCCTCCTTTAAACTAAACAAAATTGATTATGATATATAATAATAAAGTAAAGTAATACATAGAATAATAATGATACAATAAGGATAAACAAGTAATTAATGGTATGAATTAACAATGAATGATAAAGTAACGTAATATGTAGAAAATGATAATGATGCAATAAGGATAACCATGTAATTAATGGTTTGACTTAACAATAAATAATAAATCAGCATAACACTTAGAAAATGATAATAGTGCAATAAGGATGATCAAATAATGGAATGAATTA
>NW_023365828.1:3580-4644 GCF_000003815.2 Branchiostoma floridae
CTTAAGGGAGGGGGGAAGATCGTTCCATAGGGTAACACACTTGTATGTAACAGACATTTGGGCAAGAGAGGTTCTGAATAGGGGGATGTGCAGATTTGTGCTTTTGGCGAGTTTGATAATTGTGAAACTGCGAGCGAAAATTAAGAAAGCTGTCAAAGGTATCGGGGAGAGTACGGTTTATGTGTTGGGCTGTGAATAGAGCAAGTTGAAATCTGTTAACGTCATAGATATTCAAAATTCTAAGTTTCTCAAATAGTGGTGAAGAGTGAGTATAGAAACTCGAACATGTCGCAATGCGTAGAAATTTTTTCTGTAGAATTAATAAAGTTTTTCACAGAGGCCTCCAAGAATGTAAAGCAAACATGGAACGTAATTAACGACTTTCTTACCAAATACCTAAAATATCGATGCCCTGTGAAATGGAAGCAGTAACAGGGTGTTCGTTAATTTATGACCATAATGTCATTTACCAACACGGATGAACTTTTATGCTAGGATAAATATAATATATACATATATAATGTAATATAATTGTTTTGTTATTGTTATTGGGTGGGCCGACTACTCTCTTTTGGCAGCCAGGGGCTGAATTGCGAGGAGCTTACAATAGGTTGGGCTAATCGCAAGGGTTTGGAGCGAGCTGCCATTCGGCGGTGACCTCAATACGACAGTAATTGCCCCAGGTGCGGCCAGGGACTGTAGGTTTTGAACCACTCACACCGCACCATCGCACGGGTTCGTTAACGTGCTCGAGGTGTGGCTGTCCCCAAACACGGGACCTCCATTTAATGTCCTGTCAAAGGGACGGCCCTAACCGAAGCTAGGTACTCATTTTTAGCTGAGTAAAATGAGGAAAGCCGTGTAAAGTGCCTTTCCCAAGGGCACAAGATCGTTGACACGGCACGGCAGACCTCTCGGACCGAGCCAAACACGCTGCCGCTGCGCCACGTGATCTCACGTGTCATAATGCTATATATGTATATTTTCCAGGTATTAGGTATTAGGTAGATAAGTATTATTATCATCATCATCATCACCACATCACAATCATCATCATCAACATC
>NW_023365828.1:5213-12588 GCF_000003815.2 Branchiostoma floridae
ATTTTGTTTCCGATTATCACTGTGCATACCATTTTTGATTATTCTTATTATTTAATTGAATATGTATTGTATATAAGTTATTGTTTGTTTCCGATTATTCCTGTATATACCATTGTTGACTCTTATTATTTACTTGTATTGTGTATTTTGTTTCGGGGAGACAACTTGCAGAGGTGGTATCACCTGTTTTGTCAACCCACCATTTATGGGAAGTGTAATAAACAAATAAACAATAAACAAATAATAATGCGATAAATATGAAAATGTAGAAATGGGCCCATACAGCACTTTGTTTACAAGTTAGTTGAGTAGTAAAATACGAGAAGTAAAAAGATTCTTGTTTTACCATATCAAATCCATTACTTCTTTTCTTTACATAGATTTTAGCTTTGCTTAGAATCATATATCTTTCCTAAGGTGCTTTTTTGTGCATGCTGGCAGTTTTCCATATGGATAAAGCGATGGACCCAAAACAACATGTTGTTTTTCAAGTTTCTTGAGTAGTAAAATAACACTTGAGAAATGGCGAGTGCCACAATGCATTACTGTGTACTTGTAGACACGCCCCAGTTCTCATGTACATTGCAGAAAATGTACCCATATGTTTTTGCAGGTAGCCAGAAGGTTTTGTTTTACATAGAGAAGTCAAGAAAGAAAAAAAAAGGTCGTGGTTCGGCAGTGTCAAATGCATCACCGCTTCTTAAACGTTTCCTAAACACAGATAACACTAACAAAATGCAAGCGCTTAAAACTTGCAACTTCATTGTTGTCACAGTAGACTGACTACTCTTTGTTGTTGTAGTGAACGAGGAAAATGCCTGATGCCATAATAACCTGGTACTTATTGATTGAAGCTCCTTTAACTATTTTCTTCATAAAAATCTGGAATACTGTGCTCTACATGTAAGCCTGAACCACTGAAGAAACCATATTGGTGAAACCGAAATCTGTACATGTGTGGCACACTAAATTAAAGTTACTTACAGGAACTGTGGCTCCAGCTGTCTTACTGATGGGGTGACTGTGGTGAGAAAGATGTCAATTAGCTTGAGGATCAGTCCGCTCTGGTATATGATGATAGTCCCTTGGCCGCACCTTGGACCATTACTGTCGCATTAAGGTCTGAAATCTGAGTGGCGCCGAATGGCAGCTCGCTCCAGACACTTGCGACAGGCAGTTGTATTGATGTCACCTGAGTGGCGCCGAAAAGCAGCTCGCTCCAGACCCTTGCGATTTAGCCCCGCCTATTGTAAGCTCCTCGCAATGCGGCCTCTGGTTGCCAAAAGAGAGTAGTCGGCCCACCTAATAACCAACTAGAGTTCATCGAACACATCCCTTTGCCAAATACTTATGCCTTTATTAATACTTTAAGGTCTTTTTCATGCATTACTAAATAGTACCTACCCCAATAGCAAATGACTGCATGAACTTGTGCTCCTCACAAACCCACAAATGCTACCAAAGATAACCTTCTTGGCCAACTGGTGACAATGGAATTATGTACACTGTTGTGATAGTTTCTAGCGCAACTTTCATAGTGCTTTGTTAAAATCATGTAGTCTCTACCAGACTCCAGCCTGGCCGAATAGTGTTGATGATAGGGGGCATTGAACTGTGACCAAAGATAACGTCAGTGGTAGCATCCCTGGTCAATCAGAATTTCATGCTTGTCAAGAGGATTTTCACAGTGTTAGGGCATCCAGGTCACAAGGCTTCTCAGGCAAAACATCTGGCAAACAGCTGTGTCCTTAAATATAGGTCAAAATGAGATGCATCTGTATATAGAAAACACTGTTTATTTCTGTTGATTGGATAACTTTCCCTAAGTAATTATCACTGCACGAAATCAATAATTTCCAGGTGTTTCAAGGGACTTACACACCTGTGAAATGTTCTGTGTCCTGGCTGTGTACATGACTTTCCTGGTTCGGCGTGTAATGTCCTTGTTTTTGCCGGGGCGCCGCAGGCGCCCGGCTTTGTCCCCGGTTTAATGGTTCGTCCTTGGATGGGTCTGCTATGGTCGCAAAATGTACCGTGCGTTTTTACGACAATTCTCAGCCCTTCTCAGCCCTTCAAATAAACGCAATGTACCGTGCGTTTTTACGACAATTCTCAGCCCTTCTTAGCCCTTCAAATAAACGTTGTAAGAATACTGTTTATCCATGACCTCTACTCGTACAGAAAACATTGCAGCGCTCATTAGCAAAGTCTAGGAAAGGAAAATGTTTCTTGATTTGCAGTAAAACACTGGTCATGTAACATTTGAGGAGTTGTCGTTAAATCGCACGGTTCATTTTGCGATAGCGTTGACGGGTCCGGGTATTTAGCGGAATAACCCGGAATAACCCGGAATAACCCGGAATAACCTTAATAAAGGATGAAAGCTACCGAAATACAGTGTGCTTTGATAAGTTAAGATCGCAGAATGCAATATTTTGGCATAAAATAATGTATATATGGCCATGGGAACAAGAAATATTACGGTTATTCCGGGTTATTCCGGGTCATTTCGGGTTATTCCGGTAAATACCCTCACGGGCGTTGACGGTGCGGAGGAGGTGAGATTTTTATCGTACAGAAATTGGTACAGTTTGTAAAGTTATCTTTCTGGAATTCGGATGTATTAAAATATAACATTACATTCTAAGGCGTAGTGTCATGTGAGTAAAATGAGCACGACATTTGACGAAAGATTTTGTGGAGGGTATACAGTCAAGTTTATTGTGCAACGATTGGAACAGTTTACGTGCGGGTGGGAGGGGGGCGTGCGTCTATATATGCAGCTGCAGGAGGTCCTGCAGGACATTTTCGATCGTAAGAGTAACGTACAATTTGAAAAGATAGTGATCATGAATTCGGACACATTGAAACATATTTCCAAGGAACGGTATATAGTTTTTTTAGTAAAACCAGTGTGTGGGGATTGACGAGAATTTAGATAGTTTAATGGTGCACTGTGCTTGAGCCGATGCGAGGCATTATGCAGGGCATTTTTGATTGTAAAAATATCGTACAAGTTGAAAAGATGGATCGGATTCTAATACATTAAAACATACATTTCCAAAGAATAGTAGAAAACAACGGATTGTAGCTAACTGTTAAACAATCAGCAAAGCAGTTGGCAAGATGTCACACCTGAACTTTTGTAGATTTTTGCTTTTTGTTGGTACTAGTAAGATGTTATGTGATCAAGACAATATTTTCTTTCTGTTTCAGTGACGCCTTAGACTGTTCTCTGCTATATATACAAGTGACACAGTAATATACAGAAACTTACAGCTAGCAAAAGTCTGTACTCAATAAGATTTTACACAGTACACATTTATACTTCTTCTGCTGAAATCTACGCATTACATTTTGCATCCAACCAAAGAGGTTTGAAAGAGAGTCCTTGATCCAACCAAATTAGACCTTGAGACCTATTAACAGATCATTGATCACTGTGCATTTTGCACATACCAGACTCAATCGTGCCACTGAGCACTGCATTTTGCACACACCAGACCAATTGTGCCACTGAGCACTGTGCATTTTGCACACACCAGACCTATCGTGCCATTGAGCACTGTGCATTTTGCACACACCAGACCTATCGTGCCATTGAGCACTGTGCATTTTGCACACACCAGACCAATCGTGCCATTGAGCACTGTGCATTTTGCACACACCAGACCAATCGTGCCATTGAGCACTGTGCATTTTGCACACACCAGACTCAATCGTGCCACTGAGCACTGTGCATTGTGCAAATAAAGTCAAGCAAAGAACACATATATTGTGAACAATGTGTGAATCTATTTTATCGGGAAAATACCACCAAGGTGACATCATTTTCAGTGGAGATAATAGAGGCAAACAATGCACTGCAAATGCTTTAATGGCAGTTGTTAACCACAGTACTTGCAGACAAGCAATTACCTGGACAAGTACAGACCTTGATGGTGTACTTTTTCAAGGAGATGCACTATACACCTACATAAAACCATCACTAAGATCTGGTGTGGAGTTCCTCTCCGTTGATGATATTCCAGACTATTTGCAACTTTACAACAATACTGTACGTGTATCAATAAAAGAGTCTTACACTGGAGACATATTTGCCACAGAAGCAGTCTATCCTTATTACACCTTAAAGAAAGCCCTAGAAGCAGCATTTGCTGAATCCAACACTTGTCTTTTCATAACAGCACATGGAATAACTGGTTCAACAGTAGCATTGTTGCACGCTGATAACAAGTATTTTGTTTATGACTCACATGCCAGAAGTCCCATAACAGCATTGCCAGATAGCCATGGCACTTCTACTTTAAGCATGCACAGTTCAAACAGCAATCTAGTTTCATTCTTGCAACAACTTAACTGGAACACAACATGCAATTTTGAGGTTGTCCCAGTACAAGCAGAAAATGTTTTCTTATCAGTTGAACCTACTGGTATACACATTATCAATCTGACTAGCAATGTTTCTTCTATGATTGAGTCAGAAAACTGCTTTCAAGTTCAACAACAACACACATACACCTTGGTTAAACCAGAGTTTGTATCTACGAAAGAGAACCTACAACAACCAAACACAGCATTTCCATTTGCACCACATTGTAACCAAAGTACTGGGAAAAACATTGTGCCATGCACCACAAGCAAACATCCAAGTGCTATGCCAGAGAACAGGAATGAAGGCCTCTTGAATCAATTAGTAATGTCACCAAATGCAGCATCAAATTTAAATGATAAAAAAGTGCAAGGTCTTGCAATCCAAAGCGCAATATGCAAGGACAAACAAGAAAAACAAACCTATCAACAGAAGACAGAGAGTCTTGCAGAACAAAGAACATCATACAAAGCAAAGAAAGCAAATGAGACCTGTGAGCAGAAGAAAGAACGACAATGCACATCCGGGACCTCTTCCCGCCTTTGGCTGTGGTCTCGCACCGGAGTTTCTTTTACGATTTTTATATCCGGCACACAGCGCACACAAGGGATACAATTCCGCCCACAAAAGTACGCCGGAAAATCCAATTATACCAGTGAACAAAGGTTTCCAGCCAACTTCCCATAGATTTTAGATATAAACTTCTAGTTTAATAATGATGCACATTTTACTGGAACACAACATGAAATTTTGAGGTAGTCCTTCCAAATGCGCCCCGGCCAGCTTTTTTTAAAAGCTTTCTTGTTTTCTTACATACCTGGACTCGCGCTTGTACAGGAATTTCTAGGACCCTTACACCAGACGTGTAGGGGAAATAGGCAGACAAAGGCTTGGCGGCGCCTATTCTCAAAGTCAAGCTTGGGTCGCGGGTTTACTGTTTACGGCAACTACTACCCCTGCAACCCAGCCTAGGCTATGCTTGGACAATTAATAAGCAATAAGGTTTACATTTTAAACACAAAATAAGGGGGAGTGTCTGGGGGTATTGAATGGTTGGTATGTCTACCCGTGACATCGTCTGACAGAACAAAGTGGAACAAAATACAACTATAAAAAGAAACGACATCCACATTTTTATGAATACAATCAAGGTCAGAAAGAAAGGTCTACAAAATACTAAAAAAAACAATCATAATTAATGAAGCTGTGATTTGTTTGGCCCGATATTTCCAACTTATTTGGAAATCCTACGGTCGGCGCGTATTGAACGGGCCATTCATATTCATTTCTACATGTGGGAAAGAAATAAATGCTAGGGATAGATCTTGGCTTATAAATAGGAAAGTATGTCTTAAACCAAGGAGGTTTCAACTTCCTTGCTTAAACAAACTCGTCATTTTCATTACATAAACAGCAGTTCGTTAGCCGGATGTGTATTGCATTGTCTAGCACAGACAAAGGCCACAAACACCCAGCGTTCATTGAATCATTCTTATTTCTTCTTTAATCATTTTGCAATCACACTGAGATTCTGTTTCAACATACATAAATCTGAACTGCTGCAATAGACTTCTGCGTGTATCGCGATAATCAGTTACGTGATCTGCCCCCTTTGTATGAAGAGCTAGGAAAATAAACTAACCAAAGAAGTTTAATTTGGAAATTCGTAAACTAGTGATGTACGATGTTTTTTATAGAGTGCCTGTCGCGTCATAGCGAGGAAGTTGAACTGAAACGACGTTGGACATAGGGAAAACATAGGACTGCGATCTGATTTATGGGCAGCTTTTTGTCAAAAGAATAGAGCGAACACGGGACAAAATACAGTCCATTTTCTTGGTTACTGTCTCTAACTTTGGCTACTGTCGACGCACAAACTGAGTGAAATGATCTATGTTAAGATATAACCTCCTTGACTCGATGTACTAAATTTTTGTCCCGGGTTATGTTCTTGATTGTACAAACTAAATGACAACGTTGAACGTTAAATTTCTACCGATGTTTCAAGCTGTTGATAATCACAGCGGCATGTTTCACATCTTTCTAGGCAGGTATTGTTTTACTGTGAAGTGAAATACGGGTAATTAGGCAGCTCAAACAACCTCCTTGACCTGATTGTAACAATAGACATCATGGCTGGTACTAGCGGTAGTTCACAGCTCTTTGTGTCTGTGCCCATGCAAATTCTTCAGAAAAAGCCAATACAGCTCTTTGTGTCTGTGCCCATGCAAATTCTTCAGAAAAAGCCAATAGAATTTCTCCTCGCACAATTACAGGGTCAAACCTTCGGCCAATCAACGTGCCAGTCACAATTTTCAAATTCTTCAGTTGAGTTGGTATTGTGAATTCCGCGTCTTTGCGTGTGGATGTGCGTTCTTGCTGTCCAAGTGTGTCTATATACCAGGGTGCGTTATCTGATGGTACCGAGGAACATTGGTCATTATTTTACATCAGCAAGGAGTTTCTACTCAAGATCGCGGAACAGGACGACAGGACGTCAGCTGCAACTAATAATAACAGGACCACCGTCGGGCCAAAGTTCTCTCCCATGGCTTCAAGGATCTAGGAACTTCCGTATACAACTGTAGCGATGATATTGCAGTCGGCATTTGAATTTGCTTTCGACGGAAATAGTGCGGAGGAATATCGAAACGGCTCTCATGTTTGGGTAGCGAAACCAACCTCATCTAGGAACGACAACTGTATCACCTAGACTCCCTTGCAGTCCGTCAAGAAGTGCATACTAGTCCTACGAAGACTAGAAGACAACAAAAGACCAGCCGGTATTCTATGACATACAAAAGGCACTCGCGACTTCAACCTATCATACACACGCACAAACACTAATAAAAATTGTCTTCTTTCAATATGAATAAATATATGGTGCTATTACAGAATAAGAAATGCGAGTAAAAAACTGCCGAATAAATGGGGAGGGGGGCAAAATCCAGAAGGGGGGGGGGGAAGGGCGTTAGATCTCTCGACGCCCCTTTTCATGACAAA